>NC_085864.1:5371327-5391327 GCF_034702125.1 Engraulis encrasicolus
ACCGGTCCACTCCAACGGCCTGTTGCCTACCCACACCAGAAAAAAACGCGTTGGTCTACATGGAAGGAATCGTGTGGATCATTATGTTTGACGCTAGTTAATGTTTTAACAACAATAGAAAAATAACTGCACTTTCTGATCATCGACGAAAAACGTAAACAGACTTGGCCTTTTCAGCCACTACCATCACAAATAATTAACCACCATTGCAGCCTATTGATTTGTCAATGACTGATTCTTTTGGACAAACGGTGCAAGCTCGAGCAACTCGCTCTGTTAATTGGAGATAACAGACCACAACAATGCTCCCTTAATAAAATGGAAGCTTGTGATTATGGCGAGAGAATGAAAAGAAAAGAAAATGAAAAGAAAAGAAACAAGAGGGGGATCACTAATTAGGAGCTGCAACTCTTGGATGGGATGTGCCTCAGCCTTTGTGAGCGGGTGTGGGGAGGCTGTGTGGCCGGCAGGCAGGCGACAGGCGCCGGTTGCCGGACAAAGGACTGTCTGCTGCCAAAGTGGCTAGGCGTCCAAGCTCCCATCCTTCCCAACTTCCCCGCTGCAGCGCTTAACCCTTTCGCCATGATATGGGTCCGCTCTCTCCCCATCTCTCACTCAGCTTGCACATGTTATGTATTTTCATGTATTTCTAACACGCATAGAACACACAATGCTGGTTTAAGACTGGGCAGTCTGCATTTTTGCATAGAAACGGTATCATCATTTCCATAACATTTTCAAGCATCCGGCTGTTGACCGAGGCGCCTCCGCATTGGTTGGCCTAAAAAACTGCAAGCGATAAACACAAATCTTATATTACACGTTTGTTGCCATCATAACGACAGGAACCCTATAGTGAACTGAAGTACGAAAGTGCTATTAGCCCACATTTCTACTCTCCCGTAACCTCTCCCAAAACTCTGATTATAATGATGCATGTAAAGTCGCCCAGTCATATCATATTTACCAAGCGGGGCGTATATAAAATGCAATAGTGTTTCGACTGAAACCTGATGATCAGGATGAAAATGTGGAGTCTCGGAGGTCAGCGGAGGAGCAGAGGAAGTGGGTCATTGAAAAGGCTGTGTGTGTTGGGGATGGGGGGTAGTTTCCGTGTGGTGCAACCCTATAAATACACTTACATTACTATTCTCATTCTATAAATACCACCCAAAATGACACAATGGCAAAAGTTAGACAGGAAAAGCTGAGAATAACCCCTCTTCTCGCCATAACATAGCCGTGTTGTTCACAGTTCTTGACTTCACGTACGGCCTAAATGACAACAATAGGGCGTCTATATGGTATATCAATAGATTCAAATATGCCTCATAAATGTTATGAAATTGTAACAAGATTGATTTAATTGTCATATTTCGACAACAATATTAGAACAACAAATTCATACAGCAGACACCCCATTTTGCGCAGTCATATTCAGCCATTTGCGTTCTGCTCCTTCAAAGATAGAAAATGCTAATTCAACGTGGTTAGTCTAATAGGATGGAATTGAAATAATATGAATTGTACAGTAGCAATGAAACACTTTTCCATCGTGGTTCCTAAATTCAAGTGCAGTTCGACCAACCACTTAAGTTAAGACTTAACGGCAGAGGGCGCTCCGTGCCCACTGAGAGGGAAAGTAGGATTAGGCTGCCAAATTCAGTAGGCCTACATCAGAGTATTTTAGCCTACAGTGAGGGCATGGATGTTGATATGGCTGGGCATAAAATAATGCTGCCACACAACATGGCCATCGAATAGCAGTCAGACGGTAACACTGGATGCATCATTCATGATCAAATTGGCAGATCAAAAAAAAAAAAACTTGGCTACCAGATAACCTGCCTTAGAAGATGAAACACCTGTGGAGTGACTGTACATGTTTGGCCTTGGTTGTACTCCAGTGGTTCAGACAAATTCATATCAGCAAATTCTCAGATATTCTATAAGATGAAAAACGCCATGAACAAGATTTTAAAATTAAAATGATCAATTAAAGTAGCTTACAAGGCCCAATAAACCCATAAAAGAATGAACATAGGCTACTTTCAACACATTGTTTTTTTTATTGAAATTGTGAGATAATAAAAAAAAAATCCCGGACAATCAGCGAAGGGGGGATCCTTGTGAATATAGCCAGTTCTTGAAGAGGAATGTAATAGTCTCCTCTGTGTTGGAGTGAATGAACCTGAGGATTTTGTACCTTATAACAACAGTCCGGTAATTGACATTAGGGAAGTCATATCCCTAGTGACAAGTGTGTGTTTTTTTGTGTTTGAATTTCAGCAATTGCAACAATGCAATGATGGCACACGTTTTCCTCCACGTGTCACAGGCAGATTAAACAGCAACGAGTCACAGATAGAAACATTTGTTTCCGTTTCAAACCATCAAGCGCTAAATAGCTTTCATTTACAATATACGTTCAATGTAAAATGAAAAAAAGTAACGAGTTAAATTCTAAATATTATATACACGCCAATGTACAGCTTTGAATAAATTAATACCAATTTGCATATTCTTGGATCCTTATAGCTTATGTACAGAATTATTTTAATTACATAAATAGTTAAGATACAATTGTCCATCAGCTAGTCTACGGAAAACGGGTCAAACTAAATTTCTTAACTTGCAGTGCCATTCCCATCCCTTTTGAATTAAAGTTCATTATTACTTTTTTTGGACAAAGCTTGTTTCGTTTTTTTTTTCCTTGAGTCCATGGGCCCTCCTTGATGTTGCACGGCTACTTTCTGCCACAGGCAATCATTTGAGGTCCACTGGACACAGCCGCCATGCTCTTACACAAACCAAAACATATCCCTCTCCACGAGCACTTGCGACTTGCTGTCTCTGTCCACCTCCTCAGAAATTGTCCAACTCCTCCTCATAATGATACCAAGGTCTTATCAAACATGCTCTACATGAAATACACATTTAGTTTGTAGATTGTCTTCGCAGCATTCCCTAAACCTGCTCAAGTTTTCTTCAAAAAACAATTATTTCTCCTACTCTGGACTGATAATATTCTTTTTTTTGGTTGTAGTGTGTTTGTTTTTTTTTGTGAGCAAAGACCATTTCGTCAATCCGTCATTATAGGTAGAGGGATATGTTCGCTCGGACCTGTTCAGACATCCCCACAGTCACGTCAGGTGACGCAGTGAAAAGTTGCACGGCTCTCTCCTGGTCACTTTGGAGAATCCCGAGTAGGTGAGGACTCCCTCTGGCTTTCTAGGCCGCTAACCAGTCTCTGGATATTCTGCAGTTCGTTTATAGATTCCTTCATGGACAACTTGGGCGAGCTGTTTCTCTGGCTGCTGCCGGTGGCTTTGTGGTTTTGCTCAGGTGCAGGACTCGACTCTCGGCTGCCAGATTTCGAGGAGTCGGACGAGGGGTTGAGGCCCGTGGGCAAACCGGTGGTCAGCAGGTTTGTGCTCTGTGGGATGGACACGGGGAGCTGGTAGGGGTTGAAGCGCAGGCGAGGCCGTGAGCTGGTGAGGAAAGGGTTCCGGGAGAGCGAGGACGCTGTACTGGTGGGTAGGGCGGAGGCAGCAGCCGCGGCTGCAGCCATGTAGGTGTAGGGGTAGGGGAAGAGGCCTCCGAAGGTTGGCATCGGAATGCCCTGGAATAAGAAACATTCAGAGAGTAATCGTCAGTAAACTGAACCCGCAACGACATGCAATAGGCCTATCCACATGCTATAGAATAAGAAAAAAGTGGATTCTAAACTATTTACACAGTAGGTAGGTTATGGTGCACATAGCCTACACCCTATCAGCAATAAAAGTTGCTGTAAGTTTCACAAAGACAATGCAGAAATAAATAGGCCTAGTAGGCCTAGGCATATAGCCATGAATTTCCAATGATTGCATTCGCATTTCTTTTTCCATGTGAATTAACAAGTGTAGGCTATTTATATTAAGTAGGCTATCACAGGCATTTCTCAGAAAATACCCCTATGCCCCAAAGGATTTATGATAACGACTCGACTAAATCAGCAAGCTTGTAAATCACACCATGGTGACATCAACCATCCTGCACAGACAAATGTTTACCAACAAAGCAACCAAGCCAGAGTAAAGTTGAAGACCCTGCACTGAACAATTGACTTTACGCACAGGAATATATATATATACCGGGTAGACCTTTGAATAAAGATATGGTAGGCCTAGGCACAGGGCTATTGCAGACCACAACTTTTCATTTCTTACCAGAAACCGTTAGGTCCTTGAGGCTATGTGCAAATGATTTATGATGAGTTAACGCTAACCATATTATTGAACGAGTGAAAGTTACTACAAGTCAGTAAAAACTATTAAGTAATACAGAGGACAATGAAACAGTGAAATTGCTTAAAAAATAAAAACAAACTATAAAAATAAAAACGAGGCCTACCTGCGAGGCGAGCATGTGCTGAGACAGGTGAAACGGGAACGGGTTTGTATTCCCAGTGGTTTGGCCAGACAGACTTCCGTTTTCCAAGCCACTTGCTCCGGAAACCGAAGCCAAGAGGTGCCCCATGCCCATAGCCGAAAAGGCCCCGGGGGCCATAGCGAGCTGTCCGGGGTGGAAAAGTAGAGGCTGTCCGGTGTTCAGTGGGTTAAAGAACTGTTGACTGTGCAGCCCGGAGAGCGCCAAGCTTTGTAAATGCCCGGCGCCAAAGTGAGAGGGGCTCTCCGTCTGAACCATCAAGGGAGAAAAGCCATCCTTGCTTCCGCCCAAGACGCCACTATCCGAGTCTTTTTTAGAGGACTCCGTGTCCTTCCTGTGCTTGCTCTCCGTTTTATCTTTTTCTAAGTTTCGGATGCTGAAGATCGAATCGTTTGATTTTTTGGCGTCTTGATAGTCGTCTTTCTTGTCCCCACTAGGCCTGTCCTTGACCCGGTCGTCACACCGAGGGCTAAATGGCGACCGAGGCTCTGGTCCAGGGCTACTGGATGCAGCTCCACGCTCGTCATGATGGTCCAGCTCCTGCTCGCTGTCACTGCAAGTTTTCTCATCTGTCAACAAACGGTAACACAAAACAGTTTGACATATAGTCGATTGTGTATAGGAGTTCCAGAGTTGGTTTAGCTGCCCAAATACAGGCCTGCCCCTCTCAACATGTCCACCACATGAAATACATTACCTGGCCAGTAAACACAAATTGCAACACTGGGCAATGTTGCAATGTTTTAAAACTCAAAGCAGCGGTTTGGATGACTGTTAAACACATTTAAAATGGTATAAATTATTTCAGTCATGATTTAACGTCAACGTGCCTTGTCGAGTCATTTCCTTCTAAATGCAACAACATACAGGACCAGGAAATATTACTTTTGACTGACACTGCAAATGTATGTTTATCTCTGAAAAAGATTTAATTATTGCATTACATTTATTTAGGACATCACATCTCAAAGTAGGCCCAATGAACGGTTTTGCTTAGCATTTTCTTTAAATATATTCTAGAGCTTATTTTAACAAAGTAAAAGTTTTTCATTTGATTTAACTTTGGTACTGATTAATATTAGATGTGATTATATCACTTTCATCTTAATGTTACATAGATGAGATACAAGTTACACACATACCTAGAAAAGTGTGTGTGTGTGTGTGTGTGTGTGTGTGTGTGTGTGTGTGTGTGTGTGTGTGTGTGTGTGTGTGTGTGTCACACTCACAGAAAGTCAGCAAGAACAGAGATACTTGTAATCTTGTAATAAAATATGGTTTGCAGTGCAAATTATACGTCATTACTTCTCTAGGTACATACATAGTTTGACTTTGTAAAATACAGGCCACTGCAATTTTCCAATGGCACTCAGCTTTTAATCTTTTTTACGCTTCAGTTCTTCGAAGTGGCATGCACTAGTTCGTAGGCCTCAGAAATGGGGCACAGAAGGCCCCATGGCCAATTACGGATTATTGGTGATAGCAGATGAGTGTATAAAATGCTCGTATTTACCTCGACTGCTTCGGCTGAACCTCAGGGGACTAGACGCGGGTCTCATGGGGGAGTGCCCACCGTCTCTCCCCGTATTGAGCTCACTGGAGGACGCGTCAGAATCGGCTCCATCGCGGTCCACTTTGCATTGGTCCTCGTATATGCGTAGTGATGGGAGGGTCAACTGTTTCCTAAACAATATAAATACATGTTTAGTCAATTGCATTTTCCTCTGTCACCGCTAAAACTTATTTTAGCAATGCAATGTTTATTTTCGCAGTTTAATAACTTTTCGCAACAGCTTGGACACCATTTTACAGAAAGGGAAAAAAGGGATGTGTGTCCACGGTAGGCCTACCTCTTCTCCCTCCTTCCATTCCCCGTGTCTCTAAATCCTTTGGCAAAAGGGTTGTTATCAATCTTCAACTGTGTTATCTGAAAGAAAAGGGGAGAAGAATATCATGAAGAAAATTAGTTTGATGATAATGATTCATTTGTCCATTACAATCCTATTGTAGACGTTGTTGCAATACAATACTGGCTGTCGTTACCACAAATGTAGCCTACTACAATCAAATGGTATTTTTCAATGTAGGCCCATTCCTTTATCAGTGGGCGTAAGTGCCACTGCCCCTAATCATTTACTTTCAGTTAAACACGCTGTCTGCTTCATTACAATGAGTGCGCAGAAGGTCTGCATTATTGATGCGCGCGTAATGATCGGGAGTTTCTTCTACAAGCCCCGAGAGGGGAGAGTTAGTTCTTTACCTTGTAATTAGCTAGCCCTGTAGGGTATTTCTTTTGCTAATCCTTAGGCTTTAAATATGCGTAAAGGACCACGTCTGTATAAGTGACTTTAGGATTCATTCAATAACTAGTATGAGTTTGGAAAGACTCCCATAGGCCTACACGTTTTGCTACAAGTGAAATAGTCCACCCATCAGGTCGTGTACAATTCTGGTGCGCATAGAAGAGGTTCGTTTTCCTCATTGCCTTCTATGGACCTCTTGAGGAATTCACCAACGGGCCAATCAGACACAGCCTTGTGGATCTCTTTGCCCCGTGCCCTGCTTTGATCGTACTTGCATACGGAGTGTGTAGCTCGCGGACTCACTCGCGAGCCTGAGTGCCTGCTAATCGATTGTGACTCTTTGCCATAAACTTTACGACACCAGCAAGCCCACCAGGCCTCTTGGACACGGATGCCAATTAAAATCGCCAGCGAGGGGAGTTTGGCGATACGGAAAGGAATTAAAATCAACCAAAAATACATTACAGTCATAACATCTTTGTGTTACTAATATTGCACTATATATCTCCCAAAGGGTTCTCTGCCAGCAAGGAATGTCAAGACTAACTGAACTGAAATTAGCTAGTGATCATATCTTGTGCTGTGTTTGAATCAGCTGAATTGAAGCAAACCTGCTGTGTGTGAGCCATTAGCAAAATCAAAACTGAACACATGATCCCATCTTGAAATCAACTGACAAATTTAAGTTCACATACACTAAGATTTTTGTAGTAGCCTATAAAACGTAGACTTGTGGTAGACTAGGTGACAATACAATGCAGTTGGGGAATCTGGTTCAGAAATATATCCCAAGAATAACCCTTTAGGCCTCAAACAATTTTATTTGAACAGTGAAAACATACGGTATAAAAGTAACAGTCACACATTAACACATCATACCTTGTCATTTTGATAGGCTGTGACAGCAATGAATTCTGTCTCTGGAAATACATATGTCCTGAAAGTACTGTAGGGCAGCTTCAGGATGTCGTTGGCTCTCACAATATGAAACCTCGGCTGGTATTTATGCATTGAATTTAAAATAGTCTGTGTGGGGAGAAAGAATGCTTTCTGTTAAAATAATTAAAGAAAAACACCCCTGCCCTGTCACAAGTACAATACTTCTGGTCAAGGAAAGACGTGCATAATGTGACCTTTCCACCCCAAATAATATCAAACACAGCAAGCCTTAATGTAGGTCGACTTATTTGTTTGCTTACTTATTTATTTATTTAATTTAAACAGGCTAACGCAATAGCTTACTGTTAGTGGCTATAGCAGAAACTGTATCTAATATCCAAGGTCACATGACTGGGTAACAAAATCCCGGATGTTAGATAGTAAGCCTAGTTCATGTGGCCTACTTAATTAAAGCAGACCGATTATATGAATGGAGCAAACATTTATGCACATCTACAAAAGTACCCTAGGTAAGGCACACCGCAGGTTCCCAGATTATTAAACCCGGCCATTGTTTCATAAAACAAACCTGCTTGACCCTGTCAGAATGCAAATAGTTGTGTCTGCATGACATGCAAATTTGCTATTTGTTTACAGTTTGTTCTCCCATCACCTCAACAACTGTAGTGCCGTTTAGGCCAGACTATGATGGGTGTTTTCCCTGGCACATGTATTATTGAGTGTCTCTCTCTATCTCTCTGTTTATGATAGCCTACATGATGCCGGAGAGGGTTTTCAGGGGCGCTGGCGGTGAAAGAGTCAGAGGCCTAGTGTAGCCGACTAACACAGGCTGCCTTTCACTGCCAACGCGTCCTATGCCCAAATGAAGATATCAAAGCAGACTAGCCAACATGACGCTCTGTCTACCGCAGCCGTTTACCTACTCCATTCTGTCTGACCTGATTTTTGTCTTTAAGGCCCACCTGATTTAGCTTCAGAGAGGTAGGCCTATCCCAAAAAGTGTGCAACATTGACGCGCAAACACTCTTGGTCGTCTTACTGTAGGCCTATGCATTAAACTTTTAAGAATAGAACATGAGCTCCATGGTATATTCTGCATAAATTAACAGCACACGCATTTAAATTCAATGCCTGTTGCCTTGGCTATTTACCCCCCAACATTTACCAGGCATTCTTCAAATTAAAATTAAATTTAACAAGTGTTTCCCTCAACCAGCATTAATTCAAATACGCTACTTACATTTCACAACTTCATTTTACCCCCAAAATATAGTATTTTACGCATGCAAAATAAAAAGAGTTTTATCGTACATTGCTACTTACAAATCCATGCTTGTCCGATATATTGTTGGTTAGCTTGAGTTTATGGAAAGCAACCGGCTTGGCCATCCACTGTTCTCCAGTGGCTGGGCTGTCCGGGTGTATGTACATTCGTTTGGGCATCTCTGGGTCGGCCTTCCCCGCAACCATCCAGCGAGAATTGTGAAACTTGTAGCGGCAGTCGTCAGCAGCGACTATATCCAATAGCAGTATATATTTGGCTTTCTTATCGAGACCATTTATTCGGACTTTGAAAGGTGGGAACATCCTCCTGTGAATTTCCAAACACACACACACACACACACACACACACACACACAGACACAGACCGTATTAATGTATGGACACAACTGCATTGAGGCCTACTTTTTTCAAAATTCCCAAAAATATCACAACCTCTTTATGGTGGGCCATGGAAATGTGAAAATTGGCATTATGCACTGGCTGTCTCTTTTTCAGGTAAGCCTAGTTCACATGTATGCCACTTGAATGAAAGTTACTGCTGTATGTCAGCAGCGACTCACGCTAAAATCAGTCAACGACAAAAAAGAAGGGGGAAAAACTGCGTTCAGGGGACAATTGTGAGGTAAATTTATAGGACCATGCCCTACATCATTATTCTGTCACTGACAGTCTGTTTACAAAAAAAAATACAGGCGCCTAGCCTCCATTGCCGAATGCAGTTAGAGCTGAAGTGTACTTTTACCTTCTCCAAGCGAATTCCCGGAGAAGCTTTTAAAATGAGTTACGCATCCAAAAAAAGACTAGGCCTATAATATATTATCAAATGTACGATTGTTATTAGATGATGTCAGTTTTATTTTCCTCCAGATTTCTGATAGAAAAAGTATGCAGATATCAAATAGCCCACGGATCGTCTAAAAGACAAGGCATGGTCATGAAATTAAACTTAAAATGATTGTTTTGTTGTTCGATGCTTTAGGCCTAATGTTTTTCTTAGTTACATTTAATTATCTTTAATTAAGATTGGTGCCGTGTGTTGACTTAATATCTGTATGTTCTAGGTGTCATAGCCTATCTTAAAATATCGCTGGTCTTGTCAGAAGACTACTTAATATTATTTTAAAAGGGTAGCGATTTAGTAGGCCTAAGTGTAAAAGTATATTTACGACATAAAAAGGAATGCAGTCATAACAAAAGCTGGGGCGTTATGTCAGCAATCCGGACGCTTCCTTACCTGCCAGATTTCGTAATAACCATTTCGGTTCCGAGTTTATGGAACTGGTCCCACAGATCTTTGGCCTCCAATGTCACTTTCGGGTCGTCCTCGACTTCTTCCTCCGGCTCCAAGCTCTTGAGGCTACGGAGATGAGCTGCCTGGTGGTGGTGACTCAGAGCCGGATGAAGACCTGCCTCTGCCGCTCCGGCAAGGGTATGATCCGGAATGGGCTTGGTGAGTGCCCCGGGAGGGAGCGTTAGAGCGGGGAAGAAGGAGGGCTGAGCGGCCGCTAGGAAGGCTGACATGGGGAAGTCAGTTGGCCGATGAGCGTGGAAGGGGTGATAAGCCATGGCAGTCCCTGTGAAAACTGGATCTCTCATCGGTGCATCCAACAATCGAAGTGAAATCTTGACAGAGCTTGGTATTTAGGTTCCACAAACCAGTGCGTATCCAGAGATAAATACTTTTTGGAGTGCCTGCGAATATGTGGTACAACCTTGGAAAAATAAACTACGATGCAAAGGAGGATCTCAACACGACAGCTTCGCAGAGAGAGGGTGCAAAAAAGGCGAGCTTGGTGGGAAGTACCACTTAAACTCCCGGAGCGAATGATTCCACGAAGTCCTGCAATAATATCAGTCCAAGTGAGCGCAACGACGCTTTGGACGCTGGTTTCGGGCTCCCCTGCTCACCAACAGTGACGTTCAGAAAAAGAAGATTACTCTTTCGATGCGGATGTCCATCCAAGCGCGATCATTCTAGCCAGACGCGGAGTTGAAATGGTTAGGTCTTACTCTGTCCACTGTGGAACTGTGAGTATCTCGCGTGTCCTTCCTGCTCCGATCCCAACACTAATGAACCAAGCCCCCTTGATTGCTGATTTTACGCTTTCTGGACCAATTGTGGGCCTCTATAGGCGTGGTTTTGACAGCTTCGGCCAGACTCGAGAAGAGGGGGTGGACAAGAAGGTGTCGGAAGCATTAGCAGTAAGAAAACATGTCAACAGAATAAAATATTAACCAATGACAGAAAAGATCGGGAAATCCCACCCCCATCTCCAAGCCAAGCACCGGGTCAGCCCTCAATTCTAAGCCGGTGGAGACAGCACCTCGGTCGGCTTGCGCTTTATAATTACGATGAGGTCCTGCTCACCTTGTTCAGGGGCACCAAATCGGCGCACTCATACACTGTCAAATCGCGAGCTTTTCTATTCATTTTGCTGTATTTTATCAGTGGTATATTTGGGGGGAAATGTGAAATTAGCCTTAAGTAACCGAACGCACGGAGCATTAACAAAGCTATTGCAACGACAGTAAATAAATAATCAAAACTAGCAGTGAGTGTTCTTACAGATCTATTTCCAGAAATGTATTTTTGTATGAGTTTTGACCTCCCAACAGCCAATAATAATTTGCATTCGCCAATAGGATGTCTGGTTGGCCAAGATCGCACGGTTGGAGATTTATTAACTTATGAATGGCTGATTTCGCGGAAGGGGAGCGCGAGGGGCGTAAGATCGGT
This sequence comes from Engraulis encrasicolus, assembly GCF_034702125.1. NCBI lineage: Eukaryota > Metazoa > Chordata > Actinopteri > Clupeiformes > Engraulidae > Engraulis > Engraulis encrasicolus. The sequence goes on from NC_085864.1 coordinate 5,382,983, forward strand.
GTAGGACAATATTGAACATTTTTATCCCAACAATGACCGTTTCCGCGACTGGCCACAGTCTTGCGAGCGACTTGATGGGAAGGACAGCGGCAAATCAAACCGGACATTGCCACTTTAAAGGCTGCCCCGGGCCATTCGAAACCGCGCACAGCCAGATGCCGCATTCAAGCAAGAGGATAAACTGACCGAAAAAATCTTAAGTCTAAAATCAAACGAGAAGACATGGTGAGTGAGTCTATACTCTGCATGCAAACTTATTCACCATTTGATTATTTTCTGGCGATGTTTGATTCCATGTTTCCATGCAGTACTATGCGAGATGAAATTCGTGTTATGAAGAACAAAACACAGCCAGTCTACTTACTCTTATAAAAAGAATAGTGCGCAGACCTCACGCATGGGCAATTAAGCTATGTTATTAATTCAGTATTATCGTGTCTCCAGACAAACTGTGAAATTGATGATTAAAAGGCAAAGCACGGAAGGGTCATGGATCATCGGGGGCTAAAGGATTGACATAATATGCATAACTGCACCTTACTGGGGGGTGAGGTAAATTGCGTGCGTGTGTCAAACCACATTGCGAAGTCTTCACCATCTTAACCTGGTGCGGTTCCGGGTTTGTTGTGTGCGCCTTTAAGAAACCCTTCGGTGGACCCTTGATTAACTTGGATCCAGTTTGTTAAAGAGCCGCTTGGCGCCAGTCGGCTGCCGTACCACAATAAGAACCGTCTCTTGTCACTTCATATTTACCCTGCAATCCTCCAACAGTGCACTCCAATCCCAAACCCATTCACGCAAAACCGACGGCTTATAGCCGAGACTTTGGGCTACAAATTCCCTTACGCTGACTTTGCACTCAGCTTTTAAAAACTACGAAATGTGAAGAATAAATCTAATTACTTCGAACAAAGTGAGCTTTGTGTTGTTTGTTCAAAGAAGTTGTGCAGAATATGAGCATGGAATGCGAGAATGGGGTTACTTATCACAACAGAAGAAAGAAAACACGCACTGTAAAATAATCAACACATTTGGACCAAACTTTCAGATAGATTACCACCTTTTTAAAATGCAATTAGAATTTCGTTGGTTATTTTTAATCACTTTATGATTTATGCTCGTCGTATGCCAACACTCAACACAACATTCAGGTAAACACTTGACTGCATTTCATCTGAAGAAACATCTGCATACACTCCAATTGTTATCATGTGTCGATGAAAAACAGTGCTGGAAGGTCCATGATCAGATTTCTGTCTGAAAATGTCTTACCATGGCGACTTGATTTGTTGATTTGTTATTTAGATTTCCACTGCCCCGAGGTGTGCTTAATAATGCCAGTAAATGACCAGCAGTCAAACACAAAGGATGTTTGACACTTGTTGCTTGACGCACACCTTGGAGACATATTAGTACGCATGGAAACACTGGTAGGAATAAATCAACAGACACAGGGGCACAGACATGTTAACTTCCTATAGCCTACATTTCTCCAGACAGGCCTACCTGATGTTTGGATAATCCACTTGCAGCCTAAACATCACAACAAACAAGTTTATGAAATCTCATTTCGTGGAACTGGTTTGTAAAGCATATGGAAACAAAACAAAAAAAGGAAACCGCAGACCTTGACCTATATTTTCCTCAGAATGATTGATGAAGAAAAAATATTTCTACTCAACCAAAGATTAAGCCATCAGAGGAGAATGGCAAATAGGCCTATGCTTATCATTTGATGTGAACTAATCATGACCGCAGTTTTAATACAATTTTACACAGAAGTGTACACGCATTAAAATACAAACGTTTAATTTTGTTCACTACGCATGCATCCAAATAGTTTTAAAATACAGAATATATTTGTCTTAAAGTAGCCAGCGTAGCCTATCCTTATGTAACAAATTGCTAAGTAAAACATTTATCAGAAAGCTATGATCTTTAAGATGGCATGCTATATCCAAAAATTGCGCCCAGGGCAGGACTGTGTTTTTTGTGTGGTTTTAAACAATAGTTTTGCTCCAAGTTTATCAAGTATTAACTTAGTGGGGACACATGAGTTGTAGACATTTCTTGAACCGTTATGAATTTACCTGATCCTGTTCAGAGCAAAAGAAGAAACATATACCTTCAGTGTTAGTGATATGCTGGGGCTTTGAGTTTGACAAGAGGCTTTTGAATGGGAATAGATGAACAACAGATGAGAATGGTAATGGTTTTCAGTGTTTATACTTAAGGAACTAATCACGTCAACATAGTTCCTGCAATTACGCTTAATTTATTTTTTCTTCGCTTCCTACTTGTACACAGTCAAACCGACAAGAATGTAATCAAGTGTTGTGGTATTATCACAGATGACTTCAAAGCCATTGGTGCTGGAAAGTTTTTTTGTGCAGCCCTCGCTGCTACTGTTCTGGGCACAGCTTCTCCAAAGAGAGAGGACACAAAAGACATCTCCTGTTCCCAGTGCATTTTTAACAAGTGCCTAATGCAGAAAGACACACGTCCCGCTTACTGTATCTCCTCGGTGTTACTTACACCGAAAATCTCTTGTTTTTGCCCACTTTTCTGACAGTGCAGACGACTAGAAGAAGACTGTGCAACTTCCACATGTGTCTGTGACACGGAATATGCCCGCTACACTGCCATTAGACCTTTGCGTCCTTGAAATTTCTGCTGAGGAAAAATCCTCTAATTGTATTATATTTTTTGGACGCCAAGGAAATGAATATGTCGCGCTATGAAGATAGTTTGGAGCCCTGTCAATACTCTGCACATATGATACGGAATAAGAGGACGCCGTGAGGCGCATTGGTCATTACATGACTATTGTTCTTTTTTCTACTTTAACATCGTTGCTCCTTCTTTTCATCTTTTCATCATCTCGACCCATCTCTCTGCATCATCTCTCCTGCTATATTTAGCCAGTAGACTGAGGCCTTGGCGCCAGACCGTTTAAGACCTGTCAAAGTCCCTCATATTTCCCCTTGTCACATGTATACCCAGCGCCTCCGCTAGCTACCAGCCCCCCTCTCTCCCTCCTTCCTCCCCCCTCCTTCACCTTCTTCTCTCTCCCCATCTTTCTTTCATTCTGGATTTGTTCATTCGCTCACGCCCCGTTAACGTCTCTCTCTTTTTTTGCAAAGGTCTTAATTCTCATTAAAAGATTGCATTTCATGTAGTTTGTGAACGCATATAATTTGCTCTTCTCCAAGCCCCACTTTGTCTCACTGACCCGAGTCAGCGGGGCTACCGGTGCCCTGTCCCATCCGCTTGCTCCAATTGCGCCTGATTGGTGAAAAAAATAACAACTCTCTCGTCGGCAAGCAAGCAGGCAAGCAAGCTCTAAAGTCTAAAACATGGCTCTGACTCTGCGCCAGCTAACCATTTTCGTGCGCTTCAAAGACTCCGTTAATGACAGTTGCGCACAAATGCGTGGGTCCAAACTTTCCAGATGCTTTCTTCACACCCGTAGAATGCAGGCAACGAGTGTAGCCCGTGCGTAAAGAATATAAAATGAATTAAAGCACACACAAAAGTTTTGCGCAAAAGCACATCTATCCATCTACACTAATACAGTCATTGAATTTAAGCTATATTTCAGAAATCAAACGTGTAAGCACCTATAGGCCTACTTGAATAATTTATTAACTAGTTGCATAAACCAATAAACCATGCAGCCATATAAACCGCAATGAGGAGTGGATAGGGGCCATGGTTTACCTTTGTTATGCCAAAGTTGGACTGCAGATGTCAGAACTCAGGACGCATTCTGAGGTGATGCGGTCTGGGTATCACATTTTAGGGAAACTCAGGCCTGTAAATGATCGTGGATAAATAAGACACACTGGCTGTCATGTGCCCCCTGTTAGCAAAAGATTGGATTAAAAAACAAAGGATGCATGCTCATAGTCATTTAAAAATGCGAGGTGAGCAGGTTACAAGTCAGAGAGGTGGCTGTCCCACTGTTCACCTTTGGCAGGTAACAGGTGGGGGCGCTAATTTACCTTAGGGAATAGAGGAACGTGCAGACGCTCAGAGAAGGACACATTACCAGCTCCACACCTTATCTGGTTAGCTGCGGTCTATAATGGTTGAAGACCTTAGCGCTTGTAAAAAAAAAAAAAAAAAAGCTGAGCTATCCGCAGCAGAGTAAACATCAACAATGTATAGAGACAATTTCATTTTGAAGGCCACGTCATCTCATAATTATATTGACCTGTCTTTGTTGGCATGGAGCAACCCAAACAAGAACAGGACGGGGTTTGATGTCACCAAATTATCCAGTTTCACTTGTCACACATTGACAAGTTATATATGGCACGACGATAAGTTGCCGGAGCGCGACTGTCTGTGATAACATAGCCTAAATAAACTGCTCTTCAAAAGCCGAATGGGTTTATGCAAAGCAAACACTGTTCTGGAGGTCCACGGAAAGGAAATGTAGCGGTGTGTACAAAACAAACACAATATATCAGAGTAGCCTTTCATCCACAGGCAACCTGAATGCGCAAATTACTTATCTAATCTAAATGCAAGCCACCACCGCTAGGGACAAAGCGCTTGGCCGTCCAGTTCGCCTCCTCGGGGCTCTGTTGATCCGGAGGCCTTTCCGTGCGGTGCTCAGTGATGCAGCAGGTGGGTTTGTTTTTGTCCAGTGACACTAGACATGACCCGGGCAAACTCCACCTTCCTCCTCGCTATACCCCCGGGGCTTTGCGCCAGTGCTCAACCGGGGAAGCCTGTTGGCTCCAGGCAATATGACTTGAATTCACAACTTTCCCTCCAACCGATTTTGGAAGTAGGCTAGACCTGCTGTAAATTAAGGAAGTATAGCCTAAATTAGGTGGTGTTTCAAACACTAACAAGTAGGCTACATGTTGACCGGCAAAAAATGTAATAGGTCTGCCTCTTGTGAAGGGATAATAGCAGCCTTATAAGTAGCCTATAGGCTTAAGTAAGCAAGTAGGCCTATATCTAAATAAATAAAACTATTCTGGCATGACATTCAGAAGTAAAGATGTAATTAGGCGTGATGGCCTTACTTTCTTGCAGTGGGCTGGAGAGGGAAATACTCCATCTGCATTACAAATTATATGCAAATTCAAGCACGACTAATTTACCCTTTTTTGTCAATAACAATCTGCAAACAGTTAAAAGTCCAAACTGCATAACAAAGTTACTTCAACTTTAATCTACCTTCTTACACTGTGGCGAAATCTTATATCACTGCGTCGGTCTAGTGAAATTAAATGGACAGTTTTTGATAACCCTACATTGATAGGCTTACAAGGAAACACACAAAATATCCTAGGCCTAGGGCTTGTAGGTTTAATGAAAATGTAGGCTAGGCCATGCCTTTTTTCATTTTACAATGGAGATATAACATAGCCTACTATTTAATGTCTTCAATATTTTAACTCACTTCTCTAATTATGAATTATGTTCCTTACACTAACCCACTTTGTGGGCTCCCGTTGGGTAGGCCTACTAATGAACGGGGAAACAGTGGGAAATCAGTTGGTTACTTTCAGTTCAAAGATACGCTTGTATGCAAATCTAAGTGGTTAATCGATATACTTTCAGTTAATGGTAGTCTTTTATCTTCGTATAGGTGTGAAACGAAGTTCTGTTAATGAACCCGTGTTAGTTTTGCGCGAAGGCAACCGATGCCATCAGTTCTCATCCACACAAAGCTTTTGCTGATGAGCGTGCAGCAGCCACCCACAGGTGCGCGCGCTCTGCAGCAAGATTTGAGTTGATCTAATCGAGTCTATTCATGGGCTAATTGACATGCTGCTAGCCACAAATGTAAGGCACACTTAAAGCACACATCGACCTTGATGTAGATAGCGAGGTGATGCGATGTAAATACTGTGAAAAGACTGACATTAAGTTAGTCAACCCGATAGGAGCTCATTACCATAATTTTACAAATAACCCACTTCACTTCAAAAAGGCAACAAATAGGCTTGTGTTTGACAATGTATATTTACTGATAGATTTAAAGTAACATTAGGCTACATGTTTGTTTATAATATGGGATTTTTGAGGGTTTTTTTTTTTAACTTTTCTCTGTTGTCTTCAAGGGATATCTTTGTGTCACGTGATCCAATATATCAAACCCATCAATTAGGCAAAAGTGTATAGCCTATTGGCGTGGCCTAGCCTATAGGCCTACGCGTCTTATATCGGTTTTCAAATAAGTTAGAGTTTCCTTTAACATATGGTCAATTCAGAGTGACCACAAAAGGTCTAAAACCGATACTTTTTTTGAAGGTAATATGATATTAACAAATTCTTGTAGGCGACAGTGTGTGTTTGGCTATTCATCTTTATCACTGATTTAAGCTATCAGTAGGCTTAATTTAGCTATTTAGGCCTGCTGTAGGCCTAAATATTATCTGGCAAATTCCGCATCCTTAGAAAAAGAAAAACAAGTAGCCCAGCTTAGGCCTAGGCTACTCACTTGTCTGCGTCCAGTGTCTCAACACTGCCAGACTTTGCTCATGTCTATTTTACCGTGTCGACCTGATGAGTGTGATCCAAAGTTCACCGCACAATCCAGGCGACTGGAACAGTGAATTTTATTATAAGTGACGTGATGTGAAAATTATACGAGCTAAAACGTTTTTAAACGTTGATTTAATTTACAACACACTGTTTCCGCACCATCATCACATGGCATCATTTAATTATGAAAAAAACCTTTCCACAAATAACATTCTAGCACCATGTGCAAAAAACGACTATGTTGGAGGGCAGCCTAGCAGGGTTGCAGATTCATTTTTAATGCAAGTTGTTTGCGCGCCCACGCCCCCCTCCCCAATTTACGCACGGCATTAAATAACAGGAAAATAACAGCGTTTTTTCAAGCAATACACTAACTTTTAAAATGTAATTCTAATTTAAATTCGCACATTTAACAAACCACGTGTGGAAAAAGCAAAGCGGAGTGCTAATCAAGTGCGACCTTGGTACCCTACAAAACAAAGCAGCCTAATGAATAGAAATCATGTCCCTGCGACGGACTTTATAAACACTTTCCAGCAAATGAATGCCACTAGGCCTATCATCCTTTGTAAAATGAAAATGACCTACTATACGTGAGCTCAGAGGAGGCCCTGTGCTTTTCTTACTCCCTTCTCCTCCATTGACGAGAATACAAATGAACCTTAACCTGGGGAAAAAAAACAAAGTTCAAGCAATCTTCCGCTGCCTGTCTGTGTTGGAGAGGACCTCGAACAAGGGAAGGCGGACATTGGCATGCACCTCGCGCGCCTCGGCCTGTGCAACTGCATTGAGACAGCTGGCTATGGGATGCGTAGGTTGTTGCCAGTGCTGCTCTTTTTAAACTTAATCAGATTAAGAGGTTGTGCATTGTGTATCTTGAGCAAACTTAAAGCAAAGGCACCAGCACTAAACTCGAAACATCATTGGAAATACAGCTCAAGAAGTGCTCGAATTGAGTTATAAGGGGAAAGGATGGCACTTTATCTCTCCCATTTCCTTTGCAAACTTCATTATCGCGTCACCTAAAGAGGCTGAATGAAAAGAACACAAGGGCAGTTATGAAAATGTCCTTCAGTTAGTGGTGTCTTGTTTTGGTACACTGTTTTATGCTGGGCAGGCCGTGGCAGAGAGCAGGAAGAAGACACACTGCTGCGTCCACCACTGCAGACTAAACTCCTATCTCTCCTTGCTTGATATTTTTAGGCTGCAAGCTCCAGAGATGTGACATGCCTGACCCTCCCCAGGACAAGGAGACCCCGTGCAGGTATATCATTGTTCTCCTCTCTCTCTTGCTCCCTGCCCGTCTATCCACCAAGTCTTTGTGTGTGTGTGTGTGTGCGTGCGTGCGTGCGTGCGTGCGTTGTTTTTGCGGGAGGGGCTCATTTGTGCAGACCAGCAGGGGGGTGTATGGGCGATGGGCAGAGGCGGGCGGGTTAAAATGAGCAGGGCACCCCACCCATGGGTGCACCCCCCGGACAAGGCCCTATGTAGATGATAGGCCAGATAGGACATTTGCAATTCAAAATGTGTAGCACACATCTTAGAGAGGCCTACAACCCTGTGTACACACACACACACACACACACACACACACACACACACACACACACACACACACACACACACACACACACACACACACACACACAAAGTGAAACGCAACTCAGTGTGCCATGTTGCAAATTATTACAGTCCTTCTTTAGGATGATTTTTTTTTTCTTCCTCCAAGTCCAAGTCACTTATGCAAAATGCAAAAAGCACTGTTTCATTTGAACCCCACAGGAAACCATGTATAAAAAAGAGGGAGCGAGAGAGAGGGAGCAGCCCATCTAAGG
>NC_085864.1:5401327-5403827 GCF_034702125.1 Engraulis encrasicolus
ATTTTTATTTTACCGCTATTTTGCACAAGAATGCTACTTTAACACTGATGCCTATAACCACAGAGATCCAATATGCATGAACACATGCACACATGGATGCACGCACGCATGTACACTTCTTAGTCTGAACCTTCCCCAACACTGAACCACTCTCACAAACACACACATGCACACACACACCCCCGCACGCACGCACGCACGCACGCACGCACGCACGCACGCACGCACACACACACACACACACACACACACACACATACACACACACACACCTGACCAACGACACACACACACACACACACACACACACACACACACACACACACACACACACACACACACACACACACACACACACACACACACACACACACACACACACACACACACACACACACACACACACACACACAGAGTCATGCATACAGTCATACACACACTGCCACCACCCCCTGGCACCCACCCTTCACTTCAGGCCCTACTGTACGATTTATGAGCAACTGTCACGGGGGTATGTGGGCCGTGTGCATGCAACAAAGCAAACAAACACCTACCAAGCCAGACTCAGGCCCTCAAGAACCCCCCTGAACCCCCCGACCTCCCAATAACCACCCCGTACAACCCCACCCTTCCCTACACACGTATAACGTGATACCCCTCCACTAACATCCCCTCTGCTTACCACCCCATGCCTTGTACATGCTGGTATAACAGGGAATGTGTTGACCACCCCCAGCCCCCCAATGCAACCTCCATCCTGCCCTTCCTCCCTCGTTCCAAAGTCCCCACACTCAAAACCCAACACCCACTCACATGTATAACTAGGGAATGTGGTGCCACTCCCCCCTCCCAAAACATCCCTTCTGCCCTCCTCCCTCCACAGCCCAGCTCAGGCAGGCAGGCAGGCAGGCTCATGACACGGCTTTGATTTCAGGTCATTGGCTGCTGCCGCCGTTGTCGCTCCTTTGCCCATTCCCCACAATCCTACTGCAGCCAGCCTGGAAAACACTGCTCTGCACCTCGCTTGGTCTGGGCTATATCTGAATAGAGCCATGGGTGTAGGGGGTGTAGTGCATGATTTGCATGTCTGTATACTGTATATATATATGTGTGTGTGTGTGTGTGTGTGTGTGTGTGTGTGTGTGTGTGTGTGTGTGTGTGTGTGTGTCTGAATGAGTCGGGGTGTGAATGACTGAATGTGTGTGTGTCTGTGTATGAGTGTGTGTGTATGTGCTTGTGTGTATGTGAATGGGGGAGGTGAGAGAGACAATGTGGGAACATGGGAATGGAGCTTTGTGGTGTGGTGTGGGGAAGGAGGAGGGTGGTGTTGAGAGGAGAGAGGAGAGGGGATGTGGTGCTTTAGTTTATGCAGAAATAAAAAGCAGGAGCACAGAAAAAGGCCGGCAGCGGCAGCAACAGCAGGAGCGGTAGTGGTAGTGGCGTCCGCCAGGTTGCAATCAGGCGGCGGGTCGGGCCGGGTCACAGTCCACACCTGGGAGAGATTGGACTGGCGTGAGACACACAGACTGCGTGAAGAATAGAGCAGGAGCGGAGGGGAGGTGGAGAAGAAAGGAGAGGAGAAGGAGAGAGGAGTGGGGAGATGAGGGGAGGGGAGAAAGGAGGAGAGGAGGAGAGGAAGAGAGGAGACGGGAGATGAGGGGAGGAGATAGGGAGGAGATGGAGAGAGAGAGGGGGGAAGATTACGCATGGGAGGGGAGAGGAGAAGAAGGTTAGGTGGGGATGAAGAAGGGAGAAGGGAGATGAGGGGAGGTGAAAGGAAGAGGAGGAAGAGAAGAGGAGATGGAGCGAAGAAAGGAGCGGAAAGGAGATGGAGGAGATGGAAAGAGAAGAGGGGAGATGACGGGAGGGAGGAGAAAGGGGAAGAAGCTTAGGGAGGGATAAAGAGGAGAGAAGGGAGATGGGGTGGGGGCAGGGAAGTGGAGGGTTGGCTGTGATACCAGTGGAACGGAGAGAAAGAACGATGAAAAAACAGAAGGAGTGGCCAGGAGAGTTGGATGGAGCAATGGAGATAGACAATGAGATGTATGAAGGGAGAGAGAGCTGAAGGGGAGAAGATAGACAAGAAAGAGAGACAAGTGAGAATAGAGGAGGAAGAAGCAGAGGAGAGTGAGCCTTGGCTGCTGAGGGTTGTCCAATGGAAAGAGGCTCGCTGAGGTGGCTGAGGAGGGGAGTTATGGCACCACACTGCAGCCTGGAAGAGTGCACGCACGCACATGCACACATACACAGATGTATCTCGCACGCACACACACAGACGCATCATGCACGCACGCACACACGCAAGCACAGAGAGAGTCTGCTGAGCATCTGTGAATCTGTGTTCACGCATACACAGCTCCTTGTCCCAGTCTTTAACACCACATAACACAAACACATACTTGCACGCACATCACACACCATACCACACACACACCACATACATTCACACACAGCGCACCAATGAAACGTACAGTATAGCGGAACGATGTAATCGGAGAAG
>NC_085864.1:5413827-5416327 GCF_034702125.1 Engraulis encrasicolus
GCCCACTTAACCAGCCAGCGACCCACCCACCCACACTGGCATGGGTACATTAGTGCAGCTCCCTAGCTCTCTCATGTCCCCTCAATTAGGGTACCAGTCAAACTGTGTGTGTGTGTGTGTGCGTGTGTGTGAGTACAATGTGTGTGTGCGTGTGCACATGTGTAGGTTTTCAAGTGTAGACAGATACTGTATGTGTGTGTGTGTGTGTGTGTGTGTGTGTGTGTGTGTGTGTGTGTGTGTGTGTGTGTGTGTGTGTGTGTGTGTGTGTGTGTGTGTGTGTGTGTGTGTGTGTGTGTGTGTGTGTGTGTGTGTGTGTGCGTGTGCGTAGGTTTTCAAGTGTAGACAGCTGCTATGGAACACGGCCTCCTGGTCTGCCAAGCAAAGGACACGTCATGTCACTGCCTCTCATCAGCTACGGTACGCGCATATACACACAGGTGCTCATACACAGGCACGCATCAAAGAAACTGCCAATCAAACACACACACACACACACACACACACACACACACACACACACACACACACACACACACACACACACACACACACACACACACACACACACACACACACACACACACACACACACACACACACACACACACACACACACACACACACACACAAGTGCACGCACAAACACCCACACACGTGCAGACACACACACACACACACACTCAAGGCACACGCACATGAAATGAAAGCAAATGCATGTTCAGTATGTCATGTGCCAAGTTGGAAGGGGATGTCCTGCAGGTCCATTAGAGTGACTCAGAGTGTGTATACAGTATGCAGGTACGTATGTGTGTGTGTGTGTGTGTGTGTGTGTGTGTGTGTGTGCGTGTGCCTGTGTGCGTGTGTGTGTGTGTGCCCAAAGGGCTTCCCCCTGCTGTATGGAATATGAATGGGGTGATGAGGTCCACTACACTACAGTACGATGTTTTAATACAGGAAGGAAACCTGGCACGGTGGCAGCAAGAAACCACCGCACAAGACAAGACAAGCTGAGTTCACACAGGATGTTACTGTATTTACTCAATGACATTATTAATAACAGACCGTTTTATTACAGAGCACCGTGGGTGCTTTTGTGTGTATATACTGTGCCTGTGTGTGTGTGTGTGTGTGAGAGAGAGAGAGAGAGGGAGAGAGTGTGCGTGTATGCATACGTGCGTGCATGCATGTGTGCATACATGAGTGTATGTGTGTGTGCATGCGTGTGTGTGTGTGTGTGTGTGTGTGTGTGTGTGTGTGTGTGTGTGTGTGTGTGTGTGTGTGTGTGTGTGTGTGTGTGTGTGTGTGTGTGTGTGTGTGTACATGCGTGTGTGTGTGTGTGTGTACATGCGTGTGTGTGTGTGTGTGTGTGTACATGCGTGTGTGTATGTGTGTGTGCATGCATGTGTGTGTTCGTTTCCAGTGGGCTGGACTAATGCTCGGGAACAGATGCCTGAGCTCCATGAATAATAGAGCGCATTAGACTAAATCACACAACTTCACTTTTTAATGGCTCATAAAGCAGGCTCAAAACAAAATAGGACATCGCAAGACAGGCAGGCAGGCAGGCAGACATGGACTGGCACAGTAGAGGGAGGCTGTGGGTGGTGGAGTATGCCTACTGCCTCCCTGCTACACAGCAGCCTGGCTGAGAGGAGAGGGGAGTAAAGAGGAGGGAGAGAGGGGAGGGGGAGTGTGTATGGGAGAGGGAAGGAGAGAACGAGAGAGAGAGAGAGAGGATAGAAAGAGTGAAAGAAAGACAAGAGGCTGCCAGTCCACCCCCACACACAAACACAGACACAGACACAGACACAGACACACACACACACACACACACACACACACACACACACACACACACACACACACACACACACACACACACACACACACACACACACACACACACCAAACAAAAACATCTCAATTCAGTCCCAGACTGGGGGGCAGACCAAGACTGGTGGTGAGATATGAGCGGGCTCCCTCCATCTCTGGCTCCCTCCCTCTCTCATGCTGGCTCCCTCTACCTCCTCCTCCTCCTCCTCCTCCTCCTCCTCCTTCTCTTCACTTTCTCTCTCTCTCTCTCTCTCTCTCTCTCTCTCTCTCTCTCTCTCTCTCTCTCTCTCTCTCTCTTGTTCACTGGATCCCTCTCTTTCTGTTGATGGCTCCATCTACCTATTTCTCTCTTTCTCTCTTGTTGGATCATTTTCCCTATCTTTCTACCTCTATTTCTTTCTTTCTCTCTATCTCTCTCTATTTCTCCCTCTCTCTCTCCGTGTCTCTCCCCCCGCACCCCCCTCCCCCCCACCTCTCTCTCTCTTGCTGGAGGGCTGGAGAAGCCAGAGGGCCCACCGTGACCGGACACCCACTAACAGGATTGGCTGCACACTAAGCACGCTCTCCTGTCCTCCACTCTCCTCTCCTCCACTCTCGTCTCCTATCCTCTTTTCTTTTCCTTTCCCCTGCTCGCTTTCTCAGCCTTTCTGCTTTCTGATTTTCCCTC
>NC_085864.1:5421327-5428827 GCF_034702125.1 Engraulis encrasicolus
ACCTCCTCAAACTATTCCCAATGACTCACTGTAAGATTTCTACGTCTCGATGCTCACTGAAATAAGGGCCACTGACAGCTTTGGCCGGTACAAAATCATCTGAAATCCCCCCCCCATCTGAACATATTCAATGTAATGGGGACACAATGCTACCCACCCCAGCCCCATATTCCATTTTCTCCCTTCCCAATGTTTCCTTAACGTTTGGTCAATCCTTACCTAACGCTTATCAACATTTCTGTAGTCAGCCTTTGCTGCCTTGTCTAGACAATCTATTACAACACCGCCTGAAAACATCCATGTACATCTCTCAAGTTTTCCTCTCCTCTGTTCTCCTCTTCTCCCCCCCCACACCGATCCCTTTACAACCCCCTGAGCCCACCTCCTCCCATCTTGACACTCTCTCTCCTCTTTCTATCCATGTCTCTCTTCCTGTCTGCTGCTCTCTCTCTCTCTCCCTCTCTTTATCATTCTGCTGGGCTTCCCCTTGAGCGAGCTGTTAAGTGCAGTCTCCAAAAAGACTCCACAAAAAGCCCATTTGCAGCAGCAGGATGAACACACACACACACACACACACACACACACACACACACACACACACACACACACACACACACACACACACACACACACACACACACACACACACACACACACACACAGCCCATTTGACTATAACACAGGCTCCTTGCTCCTTTGACTACAGCCCTGGCTCTGAGTGGACATGGGCAGCGTTCCGAAAATGACACCATCACACCAAGGCCCAATGTGTCACAGTGGACAGAGGAGAGGGGCAGACAGAAACCGACAGAAGACAAGAGAGGAGAGGATAGGGTGAATAGTGTGAGAGGGAGAGGAGCGAGTCGAAGTGAAATGAAGAGAGGAAGGGAGGAGAGGAAAGGGTGATGTGAGGAAGGGAGGAGAGATGAAGAGGAGAGATGCTGAGAGAAAACGGAGAGGAAAATACAGGGGGATTGGTGTGAGAAGGAGGGGAAAAGAAGAAGAGAGGACAAAGAAGAGGACGGAAAGAAAGGATGAGAGGGGAGGAGGAGACGAAGGGAAAGGAGGGAAGAAAGAATGAGAGAAGGGAGGAGAGGACGGGGCAGGGGAGGGAGGCGTCAGAGGCGGCTTTGAAAGCAGGAATTATTCTTCATGGTCTCGGCCTGTCGCTGTGCATTACTCTCAAGCGCCCGGCCCGCCGAGGGGAGCGACCCCGGAATGAATGGGTGAGGAGTGCTGAGGGGGAGGAAATAATGATTGTAGGCCACTTTCACACTCTCCTCTCGTCCTCTCTCCTCTTCTCCACTCCTCTCCTTTCCTCTCTAATCTAGTGCTTCTCTCTCGTCTTATTTCACTCCTCTCTGTATTCTCTCTCTCTCCCTCTCTCTCTTTCACTCCTCTCCTGCTTCTTTCTCCTCCTTTTTACACTCCTCTCTCTTCATCAGCACCATACTCTTCAGGCTCCAGTGATGTCACTTCTCTTCTCTTCTCTCTCCTCATCTCCTGGCTTCTTCTACCCCTCCCTCTCTGTCACCCCTTTCCAGAAGCTCCTCACACCCAGTGTCTTCCAGTAATTGAGTGGCCTTAATTCTTCTGAAAAGCGCAGAGCCAGACAAGAAAAGAAAGAATGAACGAGAGACAGAAAGAGTGATCGAAAGAATGAAAGCGAGAGAGAGAGAGAGAGAGAGAGAGAGAGAGAGAGAGAGAGAGAGAGAGAGAGAGAGAGAGAGAGAGAGAGAGAGAGAGAGAGAGAGAGAGAGATGGAACTTAAGTAAAAAGATAGGGAGAGGAAGTAGGGACCTTTCCTTTGAGAAAACGGTGATGAAGTGATCAACTGACACACCTAGACTGTGTGTATGTGTGTGCGTGTATGTGCGTGTGTGTGTGTGTGTGTGTGTGTGTGTGTGTGTGTATGTGTGTGCGTGTATGTGCGTGTGTGCTCGTGGTCACCAAGGCCCTGTTGTGGAGCCCTCACACTAAGCTCTGCTGTTCCTTGATCGGTGTTCCCTGGCCTCACCATAATGTAGCTGCTGCTTTCCCCATCACAGATAGAGCTATAGCAACAGACACAGCGTGACGCCTCCATGTCCTCCAGTCAGTAGTGCGGTGTGGTGGGGTCCAAGCCTCAGACACGGCTGTGGTCCTCCCACGCCTCTCCCAAGTCTCCATGCTGTCGTCTCCTCCACACTAATAGACCTCAAGTATTAGTGTGTCTGTGTGTGTGTGTGTGCGCGCGTACACGTGTGTGTGTGTGTGTGTGTAGATGTAAAAGTGCCTAAAATGGCCATTCCCTCATCCAAACCCTTCTCTAGACCTGGCTCCATGCAGAGGGGAATCCATAAACCGCCATCGCCACAATACAACCCTACCAGCCTCACTACACTGTCTTACAAGATGCTGACATGCTAGAAGAGTGAAGAGTAAGATAGTAGAGTACAGTAGAGTAGCAGAGTAGAGTAGGGTAGAGTAGAGTAGGGTAGAGTAGAGTAAAGTAGAGTAGAGTAGTGCAGTGTAGAGTAAAGTCGAGTTACTTTACTGATCCTGTGGGGGAAATCAAGGTGTCAAGTAGCTTAAGACAATACAATTAATACAAGTAAGGAAAACTGCGAGACCCACACACACAACAGACATTAAGACGAATCAAAGTTGAGGGGAAAAAATATTAGGAAGCAAGTGGGGTAGAGATGGGATAGGGTTTGGATGGCCCACGCAGGCCAAACCTGAACCTGGGTCCCCTTGGCAAACTGCCCATATGAGGTACGTGTGTGTTAGTGCACTGTGCCATATTAAGACGATTAATGATTAATGGCTAGCATTCCTAGTCACCAGTCCGCACTCTGAGAAGCTGTTTACACGTATATGGATAGTTTTGAAAACATATTGGTTTAGGTCTCTCGTTGACATGTGAACAGAGTTTTAGAATGTACATGTCAAAACTCAGGTTTTAAAAAAGGTCCATTTAGGGGGTCGAAACGCACCTGTCAGGAGTTTTTATTTTAATCCACATGTGTCTACACGCAAATGAATAAAATATTATCTGCATTGAAAAATATAATCTGCATACGTGTAAGCAGCACCTCAGAGTGTGGCCAATGCCATCACCCAGCCAAGTGTCACACCACAGCGGAGCCTCTGAGGGACGTCACACTGACAATGACGGAGACAAATGACACTTGCACATGTGGCATGTTATTGTACTGTACTGTTAGCTAAGCTATGCACCCTGGTAGCAGTGTGTGTGTGTGTGTGTGTGTGTGTGTGTGTGTGTGTGTGTGTGTGTGTGTGTGTGTGTGTGTGTACAGTAAGGGGACACACACCTCTGGAGGCTAGATGTACTTTGTGTTCTCATGTGGCATCGCAAAGGTCAGCCAACAACTCAGGGCAGAATTGGCATGGGCCTAACAACTGACCTCCACACTCTCTCCCTCTCCTCTCCTCTCCTCTCTCCTTTGCTCCATCACTCTATCTTTCTCGCTGTCTCCATTTATCTCTCCCTCTACCATGTTCAATATTCCATTCTATCTTTCTTTCATCCCTCACACTCTCTCCATTTTTTCTTTCTCCTTTGCTCAATCTCCTGCGCTCTCTCTCTCTCCCCATATCTTTCCATCTTCCTCTATTTCTTTCTCTCCATCTCTCTGCTCAACACTTCATCCCCTCATTCTTTCAATTCTCACCCTCTCTCCCCTCTTTTATATATATATATATATATATATATATATATATCCATCTCTCTATTTATACTTCTCTCTCAGCAGTCCATTCCATCCTCTCTCTATGTCTTCCTCCTCTCTCGCCTCCCTCTGCTCCCCTCCCCTCCCCCCGCGTGTTCCGCGGCCCTTTCTGCCTTTCTGCTCCATCACTCTGGGTGTCTGGTGAGAGGGAGGCATTCTCACAGGCTTTTAACACCGAGACTGAGCTAAAGATGGAGAGCCAGTTCGCTCGCCCACCGCTGAAGGCAGAGAGGGAGGGAAAAGGGACAAAAGGGAACACACACACACACACACATTCACATTCACACACACACACACACACACACACACACACACACACACACACACACACACACACACACACACACACACACACACACACACACACACACACACACACACACACACACACAAACACACGCAAACACACGCAAACACACACAGGGACACGTCGATGTGTTTTCACTGATTGTGCATGTAAGTGTGAAGGTTTGCGAGCTCTGAGTCAGGGCTCAATGCGTGCAGACACACACACATAAATATACACACACACACATGCACACACACACAGAAAGCCCAGCTGGGCCACTACAGCGCTCCAGGGGAAGTGACACCTCTGTGCCTACGTGTCCTCTACCCAGGGCTGTCAGTGTGTGTGTGTGTGTGTGTATGTGTGTGTGTGTGTGTATGTGAGTGAATGTGTGTGTGTGTATGTGTGTGTGTGTGAGTGTATGTGTGTATAAAACACCCCCTTTCTGTGTGTACGCCCTTGTGTGTGTGTGAGTGTGTGCACGTCTGTGTGTGTGTGTGTGTGTGTGTGTGTGTGTGTGTGTGTGTGTGTGTGTGTGTGTGTGTGTGTGTGTGTGTGTGTGTGTGTGTGTGTGTTGCTGTCTCCTCTGCTTTCCCCTTTCCCAACCCAACCCAACCCCATTTGCACTGCTCGTCAAGGGCAGACACGGGGCAGGCAGACAGGCAGGCAGGCAGGCAGGCAGACCAACCAACTGAGACCAAGCCAAGCACAGAGGAGCATGTCAAGAGCAGAGAGACCCTCCTTTGCTTTGCATCTCCAACACAAACATGCAAACATGACTTACGAATGAGCTGATGGACATCGGAGCTCGCGCCAAACACGTTGTTCTGCGTCCCATCTCTCTCTCTCCCACTTACATCCTGTCTATATCTTCTCTTGTCTATCAAATAAAGGCAAAAGGGCCAAAACATGTGATGAAATAATAACAACAATAATGCACAGACTGTATGTGTTAAGAATTCTCTGCAACAAGCAAGTTGTAAAAAAGACTTGGTAAAGATGTTAGACGTGGAAAATGTAGCCCCCTTTTTGTTGCATCTTGGGTTAAAAGTTAAAAAGTGAAGACCAAAGACCGTCTGTGATGCTTCCCAGTTTTTCCTTTATGCTGTATTTACTAAGATAGTCACTTCTTTGTTGACGCACCAGGTGTAAACAGAAGCACAAGAATCTACGTCATTACAAATGCTGAATTAGTTGGAAGGTAAAAATGCAGGATAGTGTCAGCGTGTCCCTTGGCATGTCTCTGAGATCTTCCATGGCTGCCACCGCTAATAAACAGAGCTGATACTAAACCCCTGTCTGTCATGCAGCGCTGGCTAACTTCAAAACCCCCACACACAGCCTGCTGGGCTCGGCAGACTTTCTGGTCCAATTCAAATAGGACTCGCCGCTGTCAATAACAGGCCAGCATGGCCAATGAGTTAAGTTGTAGGTGTGGGAGCCAAGCGGGGGTGATGATCTCGGCAGAAGTATTAATAAAAACCAGTGCGGTCTTCTCGTCCTCTGGCTTCAGCATTAAACTGCTAATTTAGGGCCGCGTTGATGGAAACCATATTTCATGTTCCATCTAATTTCACGTCGCTCCGCTCGGGCCAAATGTGGAGCGATGAAAGGACTAGTTTTCGTAATGCACAATGTTTTGGCAGTTTGGCTCGCATTGTAGTCAACTTTAGTCATCTGGCCTATTTGTTTTCCCATTGCTGAGTACAGTGACAGTATAGACAGGCCAGGGTATGGACGCTTGTTACGTACGAAGACAGACCGTTTGTTGGTGTTGGGACGAGACGGGACGTTATGAGAATGATGGTCATGGTTAGTGGTTTTGAGGAATATGAGCGCTCATGAGAGCATGGCTGCCCCGAAATTACCTATTGCACATCTCATGGATGGATGGAAGCGGCCATTTTGGGTTAGCGGTGTGAACTTGAAGAATATGGGCGTCAGTGTAATGGCCTTTGTAACCATACATGCATACAGTACTGTGTGTATTTTATTGTGTGTTGCTGTTAAAAATCCCATTTTGTAAGTCACTTTGGAGAAGAGTTTGCTTAATGTACTGTAATGTAAAACTAATGTGATATTCTGTTCTATTGTTCTATTCTATTCTATTGTATTAAATTAAATTCATAATCCGCCCTCTCCTCCTGAGTGCCAGAAGCTGACTCCTGGCTCTGTGTGTTTCAGGACGGGAGGGAGCAGGAGTACAGCATGACTGCCCTGACAACATTGGCTAGAGGCGAGGGACAGATGTGTGTGTGTGTCAACATAATGGTCTTCCTATTGTCATACATGCTATTGTATTCTTTTGTACTCTATTTAATTTATTGGCATCCATTCCATGTCACTCTATTCTATTCATATGTTACACTCTCTCCCTACTTCCAGAACCAGATTCCTTGCTCTGTGTGTTCTAGCATTGGAGGGAGCCAGAGCAAACGGACTGCCCTGAGACCAGAGGCTGGATGCGAGGGCCAGGTCAAAGTCAGATTGAGGCAGCGGTGCATGCTGACCCGGGATCAGTCTGGTTGGCTGGCTCCCAGGGGGTGGTGGTGGGCGTAACAGGGGCAGCGGTGTAGTACCGGTGCTAACCTTCACCCTTCTCACACCAGGGACACATGATGCAAGCGAATTTTCCGGAAACTAAATACCGTTCATTTCTATTACGCAAGTGAACATAACTGAAGAGGGCCAGCAAATATCAGTAAAGTGAGGCAAAAATGCTCAGACAAGTTAAACCCTATTAAAACGAGGGGCCGATTTTTACCAGTGTCGACCAATAAAATTCACTACACAAAGGTTTCGACCAATTCAATTTGCCATTATGAATGATTGACCATTGACAGCACTGTCTCCCCTATAGTGTGGCTGGTGGATTGCAATGACGGAATGAAGTATGCGTCAATGGAATCAGTGGCTACAGATCATTAGCTAAATTTTTATTTAGAATTAAAAATGTTCCCGACTTACAAACTAGGAATAATTAAGAATAGGCTTGTTGGTACAGCTGACTTGAATGCAACACGTACAGTAAAGATCACGAGCCAAAAGCAGATTTCATTTCAGTGGGTTCTTTGTGCAGATTACGGTAAATTAATGGGAGAGCAAAAATCATCACTGGACGCTGTGTGACTTCTCAGTGCAGTGAAGTCACGGCAGACGAATGAAAACAAGATAACCAGGCTAGCGGGTGTTTGGGTATCTGAGAACGCATTAGGCGCATTAGCGCATTAAAGACACATTATAGGCCTCACTTTAGGCCACTCTGTGTGGCTCTGGGAGTCAGCGGGAGCCATAACACAAGCACACACACACGCACACCCACGCAAGTGCGCACACATTTACACACGCACTCTCGCTTACACGCGGCGCGCACACACACACACACACACACACACACACACACACACACACACACACACACACACACACACACACACACACACACACACACACACACACACACACACCACACACACA
>NC_085864.1:5433827-5438827 GCF_034702125.1 Engraulis encrasicolus
CTCTCTCTCTCTATCTACCTCTCTCTCATTCCATTCTGTCATCAATACTCTTTCTCACTTTCACTCTGCACTTCCCTCTTACTGTACCTACCACTGTATATCTCTCACTAATATTGTGCTAAGGGGCTCTAGGCATGACAGTGACATTAGTCTGGAAGTCACTGCTGTCCGCCACCATTGGCCTTCTTCCACAAATTTGTTTTGCTCTTTTCTGTCCCTCCATCTCCATCTCCGGAGAGTCGCTTGTAAAATCTTTCTCTCTCACAAGCCTCTCAGTTTTTCGTTATTTCTCTCACACTCAATATCTCAATATCTCCATCACAATCACAATATCTCTTTCCAATACGTCTATGTCTCACAAATACTCCCACTCTTTCACTAAGTCTGTCATTCACACGGCCCCATTCTCACTCTGTGTGTTTGTGTGTGACTGATTCTCTCTGGTCCGCTGTGAGCGTCTCTGTCTGTCTTTCTTTCTGTAGGCCTCTCGTCCTATCTCTAGCACTGCTTCTGTCCTTGTCTTCCTCTGTGTGTTGGTCTGTCTGTGTGTTGGTCTGGTGTTCTCTGTCAACATGGAGAACACAGGGGCCTGTCTGTATCTGTCGCCATGACTGCAGACAACCTCATTTGGATCAAGAGACAGAGAGAGAGAGAGGGGGGGGGGGGGTAGACAGAGAGAGAGGTGGGAAACAGGATGAGGAGGGAAACAGAGCAGGGTGAGAGGAGAGAAAAACAGAGACAGACAAGGGGACAGACAGAGGAGGACGGCCAGAGAGTAAAAGATGACAGAGATGGGGAAACACGCAGAGATGGGGTGGGGGGGGTGACGAGAGAGGGAAAAGGAAAGAGAAAGACAGAAGGAGCAAGAGAAAGAACAGTGATGGGCAGATGAAGGCCCCCCCGAGTGTGTGTGTGTGTGCGTGTGCGTGTGTGCGTGCGTGAGAGTGTGTGTGAGTGTGTGTGTGTGTGCACGCGCACACGTTTGTGTGTGCAAGCAGACAGTAAGTGCTGGACCATCTGCATCCGCATTTCAAAGGCAGTGTGTGTGTGTGTGTGTGTGTGTGTGTGTGTGTGTGTGTGTGTGTGTGTGTGTGTGTGTGTGTGTGACACTGGGGCGGAAGCGGCCAGTCTGAAATGGAGCATGCCGCCGCACACGGCTACCGGATGGCATATGCAGACGCCGGCCACCAAACCATCTCATCATGCAGCCAAGCTGCTTCTTTCTCACACACACACACACACACACACACACACACACACACACACACACACACACACACACACACACACACACACACACACACACACACACACACACACACACAAACACACCATCCCGCTAAAGACGCACGAAACATGCTCCACACGCAACATCCAAAACACGGTTGCCATGCAACCATCCTGTCCTGTAGTGTAGGGATGGAAATGACGGGGGTGATGGGAGGAGACAGGCTGGGACATACAGTACAGTACAGGGACATAAAAAAGAGAGAGCAATGAGGATGTCAGGTGTGATGGTTTTCTGCAAAGCCATGGAAACGGCACACAAGAGTGAAAAAGACAGCCGAGTGACCCCTTGCAGTCGCACGACATCCCAAACGGCTACTGTAATGCTTGTCACAACTAGCCTCTTGATCTGGGAGAGCGCTGGCAGGAGGTGGGATGGGATAGTGTTTTTGTTTTTTTAAGTTAACTATGTATCTACCTTTGAGTACCAATAAAAGTTATTAAATGTAATATATAAATGAGCATAAGACCAGAGGAGTTCATTCCGGGTCCAAGCCCAGCCACAGTTTCCTTCCAACACAGGTGACTTCAGTGAGTAGTTGGGGTCTACCTTTCTTGAGTATTAAGTATGATCAGCTCATTCAGAGATGGTTGGATCGAAACTGTGGGAGGTTTTTTTTGTTTTGTTTAACTTTTGGAACCTGGTTCACACCTTTTCAAAACAGAGGTGAGCACCCCTCATTTCCAAACAGGATGCTGTGAAACTCCACAAAGACACGACGCATTTGAATTCCCCCCCGTGGATCAATCAAGTTACTCTACTCTACTCTACTCTACTCTACTGCAACTGTCAACTGTCAACCTCCTCATCATGTCTAGCTGAGTCCCGTTCACGGCTCAACGATGAAAACGGCTCTCGGATGACAATAGAGATGCGGTGAGGGACAAAAATTGTTGAAGAGTGTTAAACATTTTCTCACGTAGCACCGCCGTAGAATGAGGTTCTGTTCAGCCATTTCAATAAGAAATATATTTTCAAAAATGAGCCAAGTGACATTGTTGGCAACAATCGCTTGTGTCTCATATCATGAAGACTCAGTGCAGCAGTAGCTCCAGTGAAGCCAGCGACAAAAGGCCGGGGACAGAAAACACAGGCAAGCAAAGGGGGTCCACTTATTCACATGGCAAATGTCAGGCTCGTTGACAACGACAACAACAATGACAACGCTAATGATGATGATCGCCAAGCCAGCGCCGCTCAATCCAATCTGGCCCAATCCTGAAATAAGATTTGTGTTGTCCCAGCGAGAGAGAAAGAGAGAGAGAGAGAGAGAGAGAGAGAGAGAGAGAGAGAGAGAGAGAGAGAGAGAGAGAGAGAGAGAGAGAGAGAGAAGATAGATAGATAGATGTCTATCTTTCTATCGCTCTACCTATCTATCTATAAATCTGTCTATATATCTATGATTTTTCTTTAAGTGGAGAGAGAGAGAGAGAGAGAGAGAGAGAGAGAGAGAGAGAGAGAGAGAGAGAGAGAGAGAGAGAGAGAGAGAGAGAGAGAGAGAGAGAGAGAGAGAGAGAGAGAGAGAGAGAGAGACAAAGTGAGGGCTGGGGATGAGCAGGTAAGCTGAGCTGAGCGGAGGTGATCAGCGTAGCGGAGCTGAGCTGGGCTGTGTAGTGGTAGCGGCGTCTCCGTATTCGGCCGGACAGGACAGGACACAGGAAGTGATGGATGTGCGCGAGACACGGCTGGCTCCGGCGTGGCGGGCTGCGGCCACTCCGTGTCACTTTCTATCGGCTCCCGTCCTCCCCTCCCTCCTCCCTCCTCGTCCCCCGTCCGTCTCCCCTCCCCCTCTCGCGGCGTCCATTTCTTCCCCCCATCTCGGCATCCATTTTCAAGTCATTTCCCCCTCCTTCACCCCGTATCGCACCATCCCTCTTCCTTCCTAGCCGGATCAGACCAGGGTTAACTATGCCTGTGGGGGTTGGTCGTGGCGCTGGTGGCAATGACGGTGAATGTGAGAGTTTAGGGGGGTGGGGGTGGGGGTGGACGGTACAAGACGAAGTTGAATGTAATGTGATCAGTAATGAATTTTGCGTTACATTAGGAGCTGCATAAACGGACAGACAAGCGCAGACTACAAGTGTCCGGGAGTCCGGCTTAATCGAATGATGCCAAAATAGAGACAGAACCAATTACGGGGGCGGGGGAGGAGGAGGAGGAGCGAAGGAAGAGAAAAGGAGGGAGGAGAGAGAAGGCGAGAGAAGGAGAGGAGGATGGGGTTGAGGAGGCCCGAGTCGGTGCTGGTGCAGGGACTGCAAATGAATAGGTACAAATCGAATTAGTGCCTAATAGACGCGCTGCGAGAGAGCGAGCCGCTCGATGCTAAGCGCATTACGCAGCCCTCGTGACCCAGCTGCATCGCTGCTGTGCTTCGCCTCAACTCACGGCCTCGCTGCTCTCCGCTCTCTCCTTCGCCACCGCCAAGCGCCATCCCCAAGCCCATCTTCCCATTTCTCCAGAAAAGAACAACACAGAGGGAGGAAAAGAAGAAAAAGGAGAGAAAAAAGAATGACTGCTGAATGGAAAAGGGGAAGGAAGGGGAAAAAAAATCAAAGGAAGACTTGTTTGGAGGATAGGGGTGAAGAGGGGAAGAGAACGAGAGAGAGACAGAGAGAGAGAGACAGAGAGAGAGAGAGAGAGAGAGAGAGAGAGAGAGAGAGAGAGAGAGAGAGAGAGAGAGAGAGAGAGAGAGAGAGAGAGAGAGAGAGAGAAAGGAAAACCGGTGGGCTGCTAGCTTCCTAAATGAGTTAAACATTTGGATTGTGGAGAGTGGCAATTTCCCCCCAACCGTACCAATGCTTTTCCACGGCGGATGAGTTGATTTGAAAAAAAAAAGAGTAACAAATAAAGAACGACTGACTGACACGCACCATCACCTTTAAATCGTTCTGCACGAGAAAATTTGTACTAATGAACCGGAAACTCAGTAAACGAAACAAACAAACAAACAAAAATCCCAATCTATTACCGATTCTAAGGGGATAACAAGACGGGGCATGTTTAATTTAAGAGATTTTAAACAAACTAAGTGAACCAACCCAGCTCGGCTGATTTCTTGCTGATTGAGGGAGCATATTATGCAAACAAATGGGAGCAAATAGAGCAAATAGAGTTTGGTGCCTCTTTAACGTCAGGCTCGCTTTTGTTGCTTGTGTGACTGAATGGGCTGCAAATGAGTGGAACTAACTAGGAGTGATGTTCTTAGGGAGCTAAAGGATGCATGCTCTCTTAATCTCATTGCTTATGTGCTGTCTCTCTCTCTCTCTCTCTCTCTCTCTCTCTCTCTCTCTTTCTCTTTCTCTCTCTCTATCGTATCTCTCTCTCTCTTTGGCAAACTGGTGTATCAAGACGGATGCGGAGGCACATTGTGTTTGACAAGTCAATGTAATCACAAAGACAATGTAAATGTTGTGTGTAGTGTGTGTGTGTGGTATGTATGGGTGTGTGTATTTGCGTGTGTGTGGTGTGTGTAGTGTGTGTGTGTAGTGTGTGGTGTGTGTGTGGTGTGTGTGTGTAGTGTGTGTGTGTGTTCGTTGGAACAACTGTTAATGTAGTGTTTATGTGTGGGGGAGAGGCCGGCATGAACAGTTGTTCTTTGGCGGTGTACGTAATAATTACTGTTGGTAAATGTTTACATTGCGGACGCTTAAAATTGTCTGTTAGGAAGCTCGGAAGTCTTTTTTAGACATGGAGCTGTGTGTGTGTGTGTGTG
>NC_085864.1:5443827-5456327 GCF_034702125.1 Engraulis encrasicolus
CATATTTTGGGGGGTAGGGTGAGCGCCGGGGGGTCAGCATGGGGATGATCAAGGGGCACGTGTGGATGTCAAGGTCAGGGGTTCACTCTGTGGCCCACCCCCACACACACACACACACACACACATACACATAGACTGTCTCAGCACCAGCTCATGTCATGTCCCCAAACTTAGATTGGCTGGCTGGTTGCATCAAGTTCATAGACAGAGCACTTGTCTGGCTCGTCTCAAAGACAGGAAGTTCTCACAGTCATCAAACTCCCATACTCAACAGGAGCATCCTCATTTGAACTCATTAAGATGCATACTGTAGACATTACCATAGCAAAGTTTCAATTTTCTTACATGGAATAATACAAGTGTAACAAAGATCCCGCACATAGTCCATTCCACCAGTAAACTTTAATACAATAGTTTTGGTCTGGTGGAATGGACAGAGATCTTTTTTTAGACTTGAATGACAGCCCCTCTGGGATACTATCATATGCACCTGTCAAACTACAGTGGTGTGCTAAAGCACCTGTTTGAACTTACATTGAATAATGACAGCCCAGGACCAATATATTCGACATGGACATTGATGGAGGAGATAAGAAGGGTCGGGTGATGTGTCTAGGTGGACTAGACTTCATGAGTTTAAAGGTGCATTGTGTAATATTTTTAGCTGGTTCCTTCCAGAATTCACGCTGCCCATTCACAAGTCACAATTCATTACGACTGGGAAAATAAATTAATTTCAGACATTTGTCCACCATTTTGAATGACCAGAAATATACATTTTTTTTACTGCAAAACTTACTGTACTGTGGTCATACTAGTAAGTATTTGTTTATCATTTAGTAAATATTCATGGTAAGATCGAGTTTCGCAATAGGAGGACAGTTAGTTGCAATGTCTACTCTGGTCACCATCCTACTTATGTACTGCTACATCTCCTGTAGAATAGGGGGAGAGCATGTTCAGAAAACTTAAACAGGGTGCACTCAAACACGTACACATGCACACCCGCACACCCGCATGCACGCTTCCCTGGATTACAGATGGCCCCAGCTGTTGGCTAACAGCCGATGTGCACGTCTCACACTAGCCCGATATTCTCCCTAACGGATATAATCACAGTCACTGAGCACCTTTACGCAGACTGGACTAGACTCACAACAGAAAACTCTCTCTCTCAAAAACCACACACGCGCACGCACGCGCACGCACGCACGCGCGCACGCACGCACGCACACAAACGCGAGCGCGCACGCACGCAGGCACGCAACGCATGCACACTATTCCATTGCACAAACACAAATAAGCGCATAAAAGGTCACATAAACAGTGCAGCTCTGCATGCCAAAGTCTCCGAGTTACCTGAGGCCCTGACTGGAACGGAATGGAATGGCCAAACAGCCATGGAAACGAGCGGCCAGCCGGCAGAACGGGTTCGAGTCTTGGGGGCTTTGGGTCGGCTTAATGCAATTAAACTTTATTAGCCCCCTGGCCCATCGCGCTGATTGAGCTTTTAAACAGTATTTATGACGCGGGGACAGGAGCCATTTCTGTTTATCTTTGCGTCTCTCCCTAATTTGAGACTGTGGAAAAAGCCCACCTTTTGATGTGCGTGAGTGGGGTGATGTGTACGTGCACTGTGTGCACTGATGTTTGTGTGTACTGTGTGTGTGTGTGCGCGCGCGTGTTTGTAGTGTGTGTGTGTGTGTGTGTGTGTGTGTGTGTGTGTGTGTGTGTGTGTGTGTGTGTGTGTGTGTGTGTGTGTGTGTGTGTGCGTAGGAGGGAAAGGGTGTGTAAATCAAGGTGGTGCCGCCACAGGCTTTAGAGGTCAGTGTGTAAAAACGTACATCTCCGTCAGAACGAGACAGGCCGAGCGGCGCTGGCCAAGATTTAATTGGAATGTTTTTTTCTTTTTTTGGCGCTTTTGGCAGGGATGTTTCCAGCCCCTGCTGAACTCAAGACTCACACAGAAGTGTCAGTGGTTTGCCTGTGTAAATGTGTGTGTGCGTGTGTGTGTGTGTGTGTGTGTGTGCGTGTGTGTGAGCGTGTGTGTGAGCGTTATAGGAGGGAGTTGGAGGTAGGGGCAAAGGGTTTGTGTGTAGGTGTCTGCTTTGTAGGGTGTTGGGGGGGTATGTGTTTTTGTGTGTGTGCGTGTGCGTGTGTGTGTGCGTGTGCGTAGGTATGTGTTGGGCTCTGGGTGAGGTGTACTTGCATGAGTGTGTGTGTGTGCTGTTGTGGGTGTTGAAGGTGTGTGTGAGCGGGTGTGTGGACAACGTGGGGGAGTGTGTTATCTGCAGGCAGACGGGCGGAACTGGCCAGAGGAGGTGGCACACACACACACACACACACACACACACACACACACACACACACACACACACACACACACACACACACACACACACACACACACACACACACACACGCACACACACGCACACAGACGCACACACACGCACACACACACACACACACACACACACACACACACACACACACACACACACACACACACACACGCACACACACACACACACATACACACACGCACACACACAGACACACACACACACTCAAGTACACATGCACACAGTGTGTTATCTTGTGGCGGTCGGCACTGGCGAGGGATGTGCTTTGAGGCGGTGGTGCCAGGACAGCTCAGCTGATAAGGATGACACTGCGCTCATAACACCCCCACTTCTGCGCACACACACACACACACACACAACCGCCAATGTACGTACACGCACACACACACATGCATTCACATTCACAGACAGGCAGACACACGCACACACACACACACTTGTGCCTGTCTGCCCTGGAGTGCCCTTCCCCTGTGCCCTGCTTTCAGAGCTTCACACTCTCAGCTGCCTCTGTACGGCTGCCAGGGAGACTCCTTTCCATCACACACATACAGTACATATGCACGTACACACAACACACACCTCCATATCCATACACATACACTGTACACAGATACACTTACAAAGACGCACACAGACGTCTCCTCTACAGCACACACGACACACATAACCACACACACACACACACACACACTCACAAGTGTGAGCTTACACACATACACAGATGCATATACAGTAAATACATGCGCGCACACACATACATGTCCAATCGTGCAATCTCTCTCTCTCTCTCTCTCTCACACACACACACACACACACACACACACACACACACACACACACACACACACACACACACACACACACACACACACACACACACACACACACACACACACACACACACACACACACACACACACACACACACACACACACACACACACACACCACATCAAGCCCTCTTTGTGAACCCAGGCTGACAGCATTAGAGACAAGTGCCTCCTCTGCCTGGGCAAATATATAAGTCCTGAGAGCTGCCAGAAGTGTTCAGAGGCCCCGCGTGAGTGTTAATGTGGATGTAAGCTCTCAGGATTACCCACACCGAGAGGTGGCTCCCAACACGTCCCCTTTCATTTGCACTCCCCTTTTGCCTTTTCTTTTCCTCCATGTTCTCCCTTGCTTCATCTCTCCATTTCGCCACACCTCTTAATCTCTCCAAAAAGACAAATGCATTTCTATAGTGTGAGGACGCACCCTCTTGTCTTCGTCTTCTATTCATTCACAGTTGCACTTTTGCCCCATTAAAAAAATAATAATCCACTTTTTCCTGGTCTGTCTTTGTATTCAAAGATTTCATTCAAGTCTGCATTTGAGTCGTCTTGGAACAAAAATAAGCATTTTATATGGGTAATACATGGAGTGGATGATTTTCATTCATGTTAAATTGTAAGCAACTGGACTGAAGTGCAGAGATTTGGCAACCTCCTTCACACCATTTGTTTTTATAGACACCAATAGTCCTTAGTAAATAGTCCTCACTCAAGTGAGCAGTGTGGTTCAAAATAAGGCTTCGTCTTATAAGTAACCTCATCATTGCCATACCTTTGGGAGGGTTCACGGCAAATGCGTACACTCTCATCCACTACCCCCCTATACCCTCCATCCCACAATCTCTGGTGTGCCGCAATTAGCCTTAAACCTTTAATAGCAGCCAGGGCCGAGTGTCTCCACACCGTGGGTGGCACTTTCAGCACCCACTTCAAATCCATTGCATTTACAGAGAAAAGGAAAAAAAATTGAAAGACAGAAAGAGAGAAAGAAAGAGAAAAAGAGATAATGACGACTGCAAAGGAAGAGAATAAGCAGAGGCATAACCCGGGACTTTAGAGTCAGGTCTTCCTCCCTTCAAAGCCGCAAAAGCCTGTTTGCTGAGTGCTTAAGATGGGCCACCTTCAGCGACATGTAGTCTCACTGCACTGCAACTGGGGCTAAGTGTTGGGAGGAGTGTGAGAAGAGTTTTCTTTTTGAGGATAAGAGCATGGATAGGGAGGTGTTTGGATCAAAGGTGTTTTTCCTGCTTCTTTAAAGGGAGTGAGAGAGTAATGTGGAGGAGGAGGGAAATGGCGGCCAAACACAAAGAGCTGTTTGGGTCCTGGAAGGTCGAGACAAGGTACCAGCGGCTGATTACCACGTGCAAGGAGAGAGAGAGAGAGAGAGAGAGAGAGAGAGGGAGAGAGAGAAAGAGAGAGAGAGAGAGAGGGAGAGAGAGAGAGAGAGAGAGAGAGAGAGAGAGAGAGAGAGAGAGAGAGAGAGAAAGAGAGAGAGAAGAGAGAGAAGAGAGAGAGCATGTGAGAGAGAGAGAAACTGAGAGAGAGAGAGAAACCGGGGGATAGGAAGAGAGTGAAAGACACAGACAGCAAAAGATGGAGTGATGGACTAAAGTGAGAGACAGAAAGAAGAAAAAAGAAACAGGAGGAGGGGGTGAGGAGAACAGAAGAAGTCGTCAAAGTGTTTTGGTGGGGTAAAGGAAAAGAGGAATGGGTTTGACCCGGCCCGGTGGGGATTACACCGTCCAACAGCACCTTGGGCGCAGCCAGAACTATCAGTGATGGATTAGTTGCCTGAGGGAGATTCTGGGATCCTGGGATTCATGCTGCTCAGTCTGTCGGTCAGGCTGGGCTGGGACGAGCAAGAATGAGGCCTGGATTCCTTCCTGTTGAGAAGATTGGATTGGCTCCTGACGGATTCACTGTTTGCTCATCTGGGCGCCAAACACGTCGGGGAGCGTGACTCACCCAGAACAAGACGAAATCCTTGGGATAGACACAGCTAAATCCAGACCGGCTTGGCTATGCTCTCTTTCCAGTAGCTTGCTTGACTTTACATCAGATCGTTGTTTCAGAGCCAGTGTTAAAGCATTTTACTGAATAGAAATTGAATATATCTTGGAAATCCGTTGATAAAACACAAGTTCAGATTTCACTTGAGTGGAAAGTCAGACATGTTGGATTAATACTCTAACAGTGAAGAAAAAAAGTAACGTTATTAGACTGTTGTCAGGTCATATTCTATTTTTTTTGGGTTCGTTTTTTCCTTTTATCAAGACCCAAAACCTATACATCAGACCTTAACAACTCCTCCTTGATATGTGACCTCACAAACAAACAAACAAACAAACAAACACCTCCTTCCATATTTTGAGCTTCTGGAGTCGCAAGTCCTTTTTCATGGGCCATTTGAACTGATATGAAGTCAACAACCAAGTAAGTCAACAAACCAGAAATGCTACCTCACCACGAGCCCTTATGCCCTTCACTCCCAGCTGACAATGCATCAAGCCGTGGTGAGAGATGGAGAGATTGCATGTGGCGACACCATGCTGGCGAAGGCGCGGCCGAGGTTAAAGACATCAGATGAAAGGCAGAGATAAATCAGCGCAATCTCCTCTTGTTTTGTACAGCCGCAGACAAAAGCCAGCCAGTGGGAGCTCACAGCTTCTGTTCAATCGCTGGTCCTCCGTAAGCCCCTGCCGCTATCGCGTTCAGTAAATCACGAATGAACCCTTTGGCCCTTCTTCACCCTAACTGTAAAGCTTTGGAGGTAAGGCCTGGCATGCTGCAGTGTTAGAGAGACATCTATAGAGTTAGACCTCTATAGAGAGACCTGTACAGTAATGATGCTTTGCGTAAGTTGTGCGTAAAAGGAGAACTAGTATGGGGTCCTAGTTTTAGCTGAAAACAAACGTCACCTGCATCAATGGAGCAGGAGAACCAGTAGACCCTGGCGACACTGTATTACACAAATGCCTGCTAACAATGTACTGCAAAAACTGCCATTCTGGTTTTACCTTCCTAACTAATGAAGCACTTTGAGTAGCATAGTCTGCTAGTTGATGTTTACCAATACAGGTATCGCAATAAATATATTGAGGAGTCATTGCCATTTGCCTGCAAAAAAATGAAATCTTAACATCTCAATCTCAACAGCGCTTAGCCTCCAGTAATCTAGAGACACAGTGTCTTCGTGCCTGCTGCTATCTGGTCTATCTTCCTGTGGCCACCCAAGCGAGTCTCAACCCCTGTCTCTTTGCAGGAGCGTGCCATCACAGGCAACCAATTTCAATGTTATGTTGAAGTATTATAATGACTGAATGACTGGTCCGTCTCCACATAGTTCAATGGGAAATGCTTACCTTGCTAATTAAAAATATGAATCTTCAGCTGTTCATAATTCTCAACCCCTCACACCAACTGTGGTTTGTCAATGACTTGACCAAACTTTTGGGTAAAAAAACAAAAAAACTTCAACCGAGTTCACCCCACCCACTGGTAATGGTTACTCAATTTGGCTGTTCTAGACCCTCTGTAGGAGGGAAATTGGTAGGGTGTGGCAAGACAAGGCCGTGGAAGTGATCCCACTTCTGGGAAATAGCAAATGTAAAGTAATGTAATGTAAAAGTGCTAAACCTAACCATGCGCTGGTGTTTACACTAGCATATGGCTGCCGCCCGCCGTCAGTGCCATGCGTATGTGTCATATGTTAACAGGCCTTGAATCCATACCACCGGGGACTGCCACGTTCCTGTGTTTGCACATCTTATATACACAACTTTGAGGATATTTGTGTTTAAGAGTGTGTGTGTGTTTGTATGTGTGTGGGGCACCTACTGCTCAAGACTGAGGGCAATTACATAGCCATGTTAGAATGAGGTGGCGAAAGATGTCACAAGTGTGTGCACGAGTATATATTTCGGTGTGTGTGTGTGTGTGTGTGTGTGTGTGTGTGTGTGTGTGTGTGTGTGTGTGTGTGTGTGTGTGTGTGTGTGTGTGTGTGTGTGTGTGTGTGTGTGTGAGGGTGGAAGATGGCGCCCCCCTGAACTTTGGTGTTATTTTCTCCTGTGACAGTGTC
The DNA here is from genome assembly GCF_034702125.1 of Engraulis encrasicolus. Classification (NCBI taxonomy): domain Eukaryota; kingdom Metazoa; phylum Chordata; class Actinopteri; order Clupeiformes; family Engraulidae; genus Engraulis; species Engraulis encrasicolus. The sequence continues at coordinate 5,451,102 of NC_085864.1, forward strand.
AACCATTTGTGTTGCTGAGCTGAAGCAGCTTGAGTCTTGAGGCTGATGCAAATATAGGCAGTAAACCTGGAGGTTATTCATCTATTAGACTAAGCTTGATAATATCGCTCCCATCTGCTGTTTCAATGCATTTACTGTATGTATATATTTTAATTATTACTGCACATTAGATATTTATGATACTGTACAATGTACAGTGTACATCATCATAAATTATAATACTGTTCTGACGAACTGTTCTTTACCATGCATAGTGACATGACATGCATATTAATAATGATAACGTATGTACGATATAGTGTAAGCCCGTGAAAGGAGAACTATGGGGGATAAAGCGGCCAGCACTGCATATTAACAGAGTGGTGAGAATGGAGACAATGGAGTGGAGAGGAGCAGCGACAGCAGAGTACAAGTGTGTGTGAGAGTATGTGAGTACGGGGGATTTGGGCATAAAGGTAAGGGTGTTCGTTGTGGCAGCTGTGGCCTAGTGATTAAGAAGATGGACTTAAAATCAGAGAGTTGCAGGTTCTAATCCCCCCCCCTGCCACTACCCATCTCACTCCATGGCTGAGGTGCCTGCGTGTTGTCACCCATGGAAGGCATGTGGGGGTGGAAGAGGAGTCAGTGAAGTGAAGAAGAGTGACGAAGAGCAGCAGAGGAAAAGTGTGCAAGAGCACAAAGGGCGTAGAGGGTGGTGGAGTGTAAGGCTGTGTGGGTGCTGTGGTCCAGGGGCGCTTGGGTTTTGTCGCCCCTTGGAAGCATGGATGGAAGTGTGGTGGGTGGGTGGGTGTTTGAGCAGGAGGGGGTTCATGTACCCCCCTGGGCCAACTCCCTAAAGCCCCCTTAGCCTCTGCCTGACCCCTGCAGCAGACCCGCGATACCCAATAACTCAACATCAAACGTGCGGACGGGCCAGCTCCGCAGACAGGCGCGCAGTGTTTCTCATTTGTGCACCAAACCTCAACCAGCCACTCTCTCTCATGTGTGTGTGTGTGTGTTTGAGAGAGAGGGAGGGAGTGAAGGAGAAGAGGGAGAGAGTTTGTGTATGTACCTTTGAGAATATGAGTGTCTGTGTGTGTATATATTCGTTAGAGAGGGTGTGTGTGTGTGTGTGTGTGTGTGTGTGTGTGTGTGTGTGTGTGTGTGTGTGTGTGTGTGTGTGTGTGTGTGTGTGTGCCATGAATGAGAATGTGAGAATTTGTATGTGTATTAGTGTGTGTGTGTGTGTGTGTGTGTGTGTGTGTGTGTGTGTGTGTGTGTGTGTGTGTGTGTGTGTATGTTGTGGTAACAAACCTTAAGGACCTAATGGTGCTGCAGAGGGAAATAAATGAGCAGGGAAATGAGAACGCAGTCTTACTCTCTCTTTTCTTTCTCTTCAGACAACACTGTTTCCCTCTCCCTCTCCCTCTCCCTCTCTCTCACTTGCGGAGGTTGTTAATGGCCGCATTGCTTTGCTGGCTTGGCTGTCGTAGGGCTCTGACGGCATTAATAATAAAGTCGGCGGCGGCCGGGGCCGATGATTAAAGGGGACCGATACGCTTGACACAGAGCAGGCCCCTAAAGGGGCCCAAAGGGTGTGTTTGCTGACAAACGGCCACAGAGGCCTGACAGGCCGGCCAGCCCAGAGGAGAGGAGAGGGGCCAGGGCCAAGACGGAGCACGCTCTTACCCCCTTCTATTGCCCTTTGGTTGGTTAGTCGGCCTGGTGTAGTGTGGTGCGGTGGTTTTGCTCTTTGGGGTTCACAAGTTACACACATTCATACACACGTACCCGCACCCACACGCACACACGTACATACACACACAATTGGGCCCATGAAGGTCTAGATTACAGACCAGCTGTCATGTGTGTGCCACTGCAACATTAGTGTCCAGTCCGGCAACAGGAGCGGTGCCACTGTTCATTTCCCAGCCCTTCATCCCCCCTCTCCACACCTCCCAAACAACCCCTCGGTTTTCCAAAGGCCGCCCAGAGCACAGGGGATACACGAGGGTTCAGATTAAGCTGCTCTATCCTACGCACCCCTGGAGCCACTGTGGGGACCGCAGTCACATCATAAATAAGGCTGCCCCCGCGACGTGTAAACACGGCCAGACTGCGGACAATTAATAAAGGTGCGTTTCAGAAGAGACGAAAGAGGCGACTGAAGCGCCGATGTAGAGTGGATTGGCGGAGAGGGCAGGAGGTTAGAGGGCTGGGGTGGACAGGGTAATGGCTGCTGTTTGTAGTGTGTGTGTGTGTGTGTGTGTGTGTGTGTGTGTGTGTGTGTGTGTGTGTGTGTGTGTGTGTGTGTGTGTGTGTGTGTGTGTGCGCGCGCGCCTGTATATATGGTTGGGGCCCTTAATTGATATCGCAGGGTATTGCGTTACCCTGTAACCTAATGAGGCAGACGTCTTGTTTATCGGGAGGAAAAGCTAATGTGTTTCGCAGCTACTTGGGTGCATTTGTTAGAAGTGACAGCCAGCGCCGAGCCACTGCCGCCTCTGGGGCTGAATCAGACTGAGCCGAAGACAGAGTGGAGGCGGGAGAGCAGAGCAGAGTTCCCCTCACTCTCCAAGCTCCATAAGCTGAAAGATGGCCTACAGAGAGAGGAGGTGGAAGGCCCTGAACAGATGAGAGCCATACACAGAAAGGAGGCGGCAAACCAGAAATACTTTCCCCACCCTTTCCATGCTCATGAGCTGAAAAGATGGCCTACAGACAGAGGAGGTGGAAGGCACAGGACAGAGGAGGGATGGAGGGAATGGAGGAAAGAGGAAATCAAAGCTTCTCTTCTCGATCCCAATGCTGAAGAGAGAGAAGATGCTGAAGGATGGGACCTTAGAGAGAGGAGGTGGCAGGGCCCAAGAGAGACAAAAGCAGAACAGAGCTCCTCTCTTTCTCCCCATTCTTTCATTTCCGAAGACAGGCGACGCAGAATTTAACAATCCTTCTCCCGTCTCCACACTCCATAAGGTATGCAGGAGGACACGAGGTACAGGACTCAAGACAGAGCAGAGGCGGCAGAGCAGAACTCCTCAAGGAGACAAAGCTGCTTTCCTTCTCCACGCTCCAGAGCTGAGGGAGGACCAAAGTGCAGGATTGAAGACAGAGGAGAGGTAGCAGAACAGAGGACCATTTCCTCTCCACACTCGACGCTCTGTGAGCCTGAGGGATGGCCTACAACAGAGACATGAGGTGCAGGATTGAAGACAGATGACAGCTGGCAGTGAAGCACTTCCCTCCCCTCTCCACTCCACTCCACTCCACACTCAGAACCTGAAGAAGGATGGCCTACGGGGAGGTGCAGGGCGTGCCTGTCAAAGGTGGAAAATCTCTCACTTGGAGACTCGTACTCACTCATGCTGCCATGTACTGGCTGCTCCACATGTGGCAAGTCAGTTGGTTTTACTTAATCGTTTGTTGTGAATCGTTTCAGTTCTGGTGCTAAATCCGCAGAAGGGGCAAGTTTTATGTATACATTGCTGTTTTGGGATCTGCCAAATGCATACAGATCTCTCTCTCTCTCTCTCTCTCTCTCTCTCTCTCGCACACGTACGCACGCACACACGCATGCACACATGTGCACACACGCACACACATACTGCGCGCACACACACACACGCACATGCACGCACGCACGCACGCACGCACGCACGCACGCACGCACGCACGCACGCACGCACGCACGCACGCACGCACGCACGCACGCACGCACACACACACACACACACACACACACACACACACACACACACCATGATGTGCTAGTCACGCCGTGCCAAAACAGATGAGGGGAAGACATGATTCCCTAACACCTGATCTGAGACTGGGGTGCTGTGAGACCAGCAAGATGCCCCTCATGACGAAGAAGTGAGAGTGACTGAGCTCTTCATGTGTAACAGAGAAAGCAGGGAAGACAGAGAGGCAAAGGAGAAAGTGAGATTAAGACATGGCATGTGATGTGTGTGTTTGTGTTTGACGGTGGGTGCAAGATGGCGTGTGTGTGTGCATGTGTGTGTGTGTGTGTGTGGGTGGGTGTGTGTGTGCGTGTGCGTGCGCGTCTTTGACAAAATGTGTGTGTATGTTTGACCATGCCTTTGCCTGTGTGTTTGTACAGGCCTCCGTTCTAAGGGCCTCAGATCTATGAGAGACGCGTGAAATCTGGCGCTGGGGGTCAGCACTCTCATGAATCACGGCCAGGCCTCGGGCTCCATCCATCAGCCGCAGAGTTTCAGAACCCCCCCCCTTCCCCGGACCCTCCAAACACTTTCACCCACCACCAACCCTCCACCCGTGACTGGCCCTGGCTTGCATGGATCATGCATGTGTGTTGGTGTGTGTGTGTGTGTGTGTGTGTGTGTGTGTGTGTGTGTGTGTGTGTGTGTGTGTGTGTGTGTGTGAGACTGTGACTGTGACTAGGTCCGGCCTTCATGGATCACACATGTCTGACGGCCACTGACGGATAGCCAAAAGCTCTAATCCTCTGCCCCTCTAAAGATTGCAGGCAGCAGGGCTCAGGACACGAACATATGCTTCAGGAACATGCACACAACTAAGCACACACACACACACACACACACACACACACACACACACACACACACACACACACACACACACACACACACACACACACACACACACACACACACACACACACACACACACACACACACACACACACACAAACAAATAGACCTACTCATGTTGGCACGCACGCACACACACACCTGGGACGATATTCAGAAGACACAAAACACACACCTCCAGCATCACTTCATAAAACACAAAGCGCATGGTTGACGTACTTTGATAAGGCGCTGGCTTTGAGGTCAGAGGAGGCCTAACTCCTGTCTAAGGTGTATCATCAGGACTAGCTGAGGTCGAAGTTTCACCATGAATTTGCTTTATTCGCTATGGATATGACATTTACATGTTCGATTTAGCTAATCCCATAACAGCTATGCCTTGTAAGCCAGGGGCATTTGAAGATATGAACATTCCAACTGGTTTTCGTCCAACCACGTCATAGCTTAGCATAATATTAGCCGACTTTTAATAGCTGAAATTCACTCTGGTCGTCCAGGTTGCTTCGTGCCCCGCAAACTCGCTTTGGTCGCTTTATTCGCAGATCCTCCATAGAAAAATAATGACTACCATTGCTCCCCTCTAATAAAGCTGCCATCGCTCCCCTTCCCTTTCAAACTGGCGTCAATACAATAGTATGTGTAAAGAATGATAAAC
>NC_085864.1:5461327-5466327 GCF_034702125.1 Engraulis encrasicolus
AGTATTGCACTTTCTGTGTTCAACACTCACTTCCTGGAACTATTTTGGAACTATGCCAAAGACCTTCTGTGTGTCAAAGGCTCCATGAGCCACCTTCTTTGTGTAAAAAGCGACTGGTGTGTTGGTGATGTGAGTGTGTGTGTGTGTGTGTGTGTGTGTGTGTGTGTGTGTGTGTGTGTGTGTGTGTGTGTGTGTGTGTGTGTGTGTGTGTGTGTGTGTGTGTGTGTGTGTGTGTGTGTGTGTGTGTGTGTGTGTGTGTGTGTGTGTGTGTTTGACTAAGGTTGGAGGTGTGTATGAATGAAGCCTGCAGAGGGCAGAGGAGGGCATGTCCTTGATTTCAGTCATTCAGCAGTAGCAGTACACCTTAACTCTCTCTCTTACTACAATCTTTCCAAACATACACACATACATATTATGAATTTATCTCTGTCTATCTCTTTCTGCCCCCCCCCTCTCTCTTTCTATCCCTCACCCACACTGTAACACTCCACCCCACCCCCCAAACACACACGCGCGCACGCGCACACCTGCACGCGCACACTGCAATACTCTCTCCGACCCCAACTCTATCGTACACTCTCTCACACACACATACTCACAGCTCAGTCAACCCTCAACACCGCCGTGTCTCCCATTCATCATTCTCACCATGCAAACATGTGAAACAAGCTGTTTCAGCTCCAGCTACAGTGCAATGCAAGCTGGCCATACATGGAGGCGCGAGGTCCATACAAGGACAGATTACTGTGTGGGCCTACCGGGCCCGGGGCACAGGGGCCCAGAGCCAAGGGGGCCATGTCGCCCAAGCTTCTATGGAAATCATTATACGTTATATTACGTAAAACGTATTTACTCATATTACGTTAAAATAAAAAAAAAATTACAACTACCTGTATGGTCAAATATTCCCTCGGTACAAACCCCCCAACAACATCTGCCCAAAAACCCTCAATCTCCTTTTAAACTACAGTGTAACAACACCCATAGGGGGGGGGGCGTTCGTGTTGTCTGGCCCAGGAGCCCATGGAGTCCTAATCCGTCCCTGGGTCCATAGCTCTCATGCCTTTCTAATGGGCCATGACCCACCTCGCTCACTCACAGCACAGCAGACGACCTTGGGAAGTCAATGAGACTCACTGCACAGCCTCACAGGCAGAGGTAAGAGTCAACCAGCCAGTCAATCAGGAGGTATCTGCTGTAAAGGCTCGGTGTGTGTGTGTGTGTGTGTGTGTGTGTGTGTGTGTGTGTGTGTGTGTGTGTGTGTGTGTGTGTGTGTGTGTGTGTGTGTGTGTGTGTGTGTGTGTGTGTGTGTGTGTGTGTGTGTGTGTGTGTGTGCGTATATGAATTCGTTCTGAATTTAAGTACGGACTAAATTACAGAGAGCACCAAAAAAGCAAAGGACCTGCTCTGTGCGGTGTCAGTATATATATAGAGTATGAGTGTGTAAGAAAGTGTGTGTATATGTAAGTGTTTGGGTGTAAGTGTTCTAGGTGTAAGGGTTGCAAATAGAGCCAGCAAAGTGTGTGTGTGTGTGTGTGTGTGTGTGTGTGTGTGTGTGTGTGTGTGTGTGTGTGTGTGTGTTTGTGTGTGTGTGTGTGTGTGTGAGTGTGTGTGTGTTCGTGTGTGCGACTCTGAGCAGTGTTAGGGGAGCATTATGTTACACACGGCTGGGATGGGCCGGGCCAGGCCAGGCGGCAGGCCCACTTGTCGGGGACAAAGGAGGCGAGTGGCAGTTTTAACGGCGGCACTCCACTCTGTCCCCTCCGGCCACCAGGCCACTGGAGCAGGACAAGCAGCAGTGGAGTTGCATTTCAAGCAGGGACAAATTTAGATGGCCACCACTACCACCACTACCGCCACTACCGCCGCCACTGCCTGCTCTGTGCAGAGAGCAAAGAGCAGAGAGAGAGAGAGAGAGAGCGAGCCCTAGACTATAATTTGCCACTGTGACTGGAGTGAGTGATTGTGTGTGTGTGTGTGTGTGTGTGTGTGTGTGTGTGTGTGTGTGTGTGGGTGACTGTATGTGTGTGTGTGTGTGTGTGTGTGTGTGTGTGTGTGTGTGTGTGTGTGTGTGTGTGTGTGTGTGTGTGTGTGGGTGTGGGTGTGGGTGTGTGTATGTGTGTGTGTGTGGGTTAGTGAAAGTGAGAGTTAAAGTGTGTTATAATATGCAGGTTGCATGCTGTGTGTAGGAAACAATGAGCTAGACAGCCTATGAAACACACGCACAGCACACACGCACAGCACGCACGCACGCACGCACGCACGCACGCACGCACGCACTTATGTGTACAAAGACAGGTACTACATGTGTATAGCGTTTACCTATGTGTAGTCAAGTGAGTGAGTGTGAAATGCACATAGACACATAGACAGACAGACAGACAGACAGACAGACAGACAGACAGACAGACAGACAGACAGACAGACAGACAGACAGACAGACAGATGATACGGAATGTAATGAGCTTTAAAACTTACCTACAAGCAGGTGTTTTGCAAGGGGGGACATGAAAAAAAAGAAGAAAAAATACTTATTTAGACATATTGTAGTTTACACATATACACCAAAACATACATCACTAGACAGGTGACACACACATACTCTCGTATGAAATTCCCCCCCAAAATCCGAAATAATCAAAAAAGATACATTAGATTATACATGCACAACACACACACACAAAACAAGCACGCACACGCACACGGACACGCACACGCACACGCAGTGAGGTGTGTATACACGCATGTGTATGGCTTCTCCCTGTGTGTAGTTGAGTGAGTGAGTGTGTGAATTGCACTCGGTTGGGCCTTTTGTTTCTCAATGACAGCATGGGGAGCATTAGCTCCAGCTTTACTGTACGAACAGACTGCAGGTGGTCAACGTGTCAAAGAAGTTGAAGAATCCCACTGGACAGAACAGACAAAAAGCAGCAAAAAAGGTGAAAGATTAAACTTTTTAATGTACAAACTGAGGGAGCAACCAACTGAAACTCGTATTTAGAAAAAGCAGGGATTCCTTTGATTGCAGCCAAACCATGTCACACCTCCTTACAATGCAGGGGTGCATTTCTGGAAAGCGTAGTTGGTAACTATGTTAGCTACTTTGTTGGTTGTAATGCATTTTCCCATTGGCAACTACTGAAGTTGTTAACTGCTAACAACTAAACTGTCCAAAAATGCACCACAGTACTTCTCTTTTGATGCCAAAAAAACTATTTTCCACGTTTCAAGCTTGCTCTTCTATACAAAGTTAATTACTTCTGCTTCATGCCACTTTTGTAGTGTGCAGTGTGTTCCTACAGTTAGAGGTGGTGGTGCTGCAGCATCTGGAGGCTATCGCCATGGTGAACGCTGCCCTCATCTCCTGGGATGCTTCCGCATTACAGGCCCCCTCTTATCGCTGTTATTCTTTGAAAACTACCGTAACCCCAGCCCTCTATTCTTAAAACGCAGGAACTGCTGACATTCTAAAGGAGAGGAGGATGGAGGATGAAGGATGAAAGGATGAAAAGAGGAAGGAAGTAAAAGTATGGAAAAGAGGAGATATACGAGTTAGGAGAGGAGGAGAAAGTTGGAGAGGAGAAGAGAGGGAGATGAGAAAGGAAGAGGAAGGGTTGCTGGAAAAGACGAGCAGAGGAAAGGAGAGAGGAATGGGTGGAAAAGGAGTGGAAAGGAGAGGAGAGAAGAGAAGAAGGAAGGAGAGCAGAGGAGAGGAGAGGCAAAGGAGAAAAAAGGGCCACCGAGTCGAAGTGGAAAAACAAGCTGTGGACGTAATTAAAGGGCCAATTTGGAGAAACATATTGCATGTAATCACTTGCAAACGCTTCCTGAACTCCACTGTGCTGTGCTGCGGCGCTGCTTTGCTGTGTGCCGAGAGTTCAATTACAGGTTCTTGTTGAAAGGGCAGAGTCTAAATCTCAATCTCTCTCTCTCTCCTTCTCTCTTTATTCCTCTCTCTCTCTCTATCTTTATTCCTCTTTCTCTCCCCCCCCCTCTCTCTCTCTTTCTTCTGCACAGATCCCTCGCTCCTTCTCCACCTCCCTCCCTCCAGCTACCCTCTATTTCACACTCCCCAGAGGAGAGGAGGAGGAGAGGCTGGGCCCCTGGTCTAGGCTGGGCAGGGACTTTCGGTGGGTGTCTGTGATGTGGCGGGGCCCCCAGGAGCGGGGAGCGAGCAGCGTCGGTTGCCGTTGGGCTGGGCTGAGCTGGTGGAGGCTAATGACAGCTCTCTTGCTCTCTCGCTCTTTGCTGCGTTTGGACGACCAAAAAAGTGTATGTGTGGGTATGTGTGTGTATGTGTGTGTATGTATGTGTATGGGTATGTGTGTGCATGTGTGTGTGTGTGTATGTGTTTTCTTTACAGCGCCCAGCCCAAAAAAGGGTTGCTGCTGCTCTATATGCTTTTGCTTACTGCTGCTGCTGCTGCACAGTTCTGCCTCCACCACCACAGTCACCAGCACTGCCGTCACTAATGCCACTAAACCGCCACCACCGCACGGCCGCCTGCCGTACCGCCCTCCCGCCACTCTACATCTGCATCATGTACCCTCCCTCCCTCCCTCCATCGGGGTCAGGCCGCAGGTCATGGCCCTCACAGAGACACAGCAGGAGGCGGAGGCAGAAAAGAGAGGGATTGGGTAGTAGAGAGAGAGAGAGGGAGAGAGAGAGAGTGATAGGTCGAGAATGATGGAAAATGATAAGCAAGAGAGATGAAAAAGTAGACAATTTAAGGAAATGATAACTTAAGGAAGAGAGGGAGAGAATCTGAGCCAGAGAGAGAGAGAGCGAGAGCGATACAGTATCACGTAAAAAGACCAGGAGCAATCCAAAATAAGAACCAGGAGCATGAAATCCTCCCCAAAAATCCGAAATAATCCAAAAAGATAGATTATAAATGCACAACACACACACACAAACAAACAAGCACACAAACACACACAGACACACACACACACAAACACATACACATACACACAAACACCCACACACACAACAGCACA
>NC_085864.1:5471327-5473827 GCF_034702125.1 Engraulis encrasicolus
CCTAGATTGGCAGGAAGACCAAGCATAGTGTGAATTACTGAAACAACCCTCAAGTACTGTAACAACCCTCAAGAAATGTAATTCGAGGGGCTTTTACATTATACAGTTCACAGACAATATTAATATAAAATGCTGGTGCTAAAAAATAGCAACCCAGAATGTTCTCGATTAGAGGGCACCGTAGCAACCAGTATGTTAAATGAGATATGAAATATGCTATTTAAGAGCTTCATTTCAGCATCCATGTCAGTACAAGATCCTTGTGTGATCTGCATGGACGTTTTACCCATGTTATGATGTAGCAGAGCTATTGAAGATGGCACTGGTTAGACAGACGAGTGCGTGGCCTGCTACGCATTACATAGCCTGTGCACTGCCATAAACATGGAATTGATCATAATTAATTACATAGCTTCACTGAATAATGAAATAGTAGTAATTGCACCGCAGTACAATGAGTGCCCTCTCTGTGTCTTTGGGCAGAGGAGGAATTTCTGATGTTTACCCTCGCATTCAGGGCATACGGCAAAAAAACCCCAAACAAACAGAATATCAGTTTTTGAGGGAGGGAGAAATGAATAAATAAATACAAGGCAATACAACAAACAAATAAAATATTATTTTAGCCAGAATTCAAGCAACCACCACAGCGTCAGGCCATCACCGGCAAAATGTTTCCAGATGGCTGAAAACAATGAGGGCCAAGTGCCGTGTACAGTACACGTCACTGATGTACTACTTCTCTTTTTTTGTTGTTTTGTTTTGTGCATAATAGCCCCTCTCTCTCTCCCTCTCTCCCTCTCTCTCTCTCTCTCTCTCTCTCTCTCTCTCTCTCTCTCCTATTTTCTCTTTTTTTCCTGCCCGCTCATCTCACTCTATCTTTTCCTTCCTCTCTCTCTTTATCCCACCCTCTCTTCTCTCTTTTTTCCTCCTCCATCTCTATCTGCTTTTCTCCTACACGTCTGCGTTAAGCCCCGGCAGCATGTTTGTTCACGTGTGCTCACAAGATGGAGCGGAAAGTGAACAAGATCGGCCTGCTTGATAGCACCTCTACTGTGGGAGCACACCACACCAGCTTCCTGAGAGAGAGAGAGAGAGAGAGAGAGAGAGAGAGAGAGAGAGAGAGAGAGAGAGAGAGAGAGAGAGAGAGAGAAAGAGAGAAGGAGATAGCAAGTGGTGAAGGGAAATAGAGGAAGAATTGGGGGGAGTGCCCCACCCCCTCCCACACACACTCATGCAGTCATGTTGTCAGTGGTTCAAGAGGGCAGCACATATACACATACACACCCTCACACTCACACGCACTACTGCAAACACACAGCAACTCAGACAGCCAAATAAACACCCACGCACTCACACGCAAACGCATGCATTCACACAAGAGTCATCACATCAAAAGCACCACACACACACACACACACACACACACACACACACACACACACACACACACACACACACACACACACACACACACACACACACACACACACACACACACACACACACACACACACACACACACACACACACACACAAGCTTGCATGCTCACTCACACATGCAGGGCCTAGTTTGCAGCAGAGCGGTAGGGCAGGAGACAGCCTCCATTGCGAACGCAAATGAGCTGTGTGTCCCTGGAGAGGCCGACCGCACTACAAAGACACGCTCTCGTCTCTTTTAGAGCATTGCACAGACACACTCTTGCATTCTAGACAGTATTCTACTAAGACATACTCTCATCTACTAGACATCTGCAAAGACATGCATTGCATTGCACAAAGACATGCTCTCGTCTCTTTTAGAACACTGCACAAAGACATGACCTCGTCTATTCGAATTCTCTTGTCTACAGTACAAAGACAGGCTCTGGTCTCTTCTTCAGTAGGACTATTGCACAGACACACTCTCCTCTTCTGGAGAGTATTTCACAGACATGTTGTCATATACCAGACAGTATTGCACAACAACACACTCTCAAAAATCTAGACAGTAATTCATAGACATGTTCTCGTCTGCTACAGTATACTATAAAGTGACACTCTTGTCTACTAGACAATATTCTTGTCCACTTAAGTCTATTGTAAAAAGGCATGCTCTTATATATTTTGCAGTATTCTACAATTCTACTTGTCTACTAGACAGTATTGCGCAAAGGCACACTCTATTCCATTCAAAGACAGGCTCTAGTCTATTCTAGCATATCCTACTAAGACACAATTGTCAGCCTATAGTCTTATATAAAAAGACACACTGTAGTGTATGTTAACAGTATTTTGCAAAGAGACTATAGTATGTTGGAGAGAACTGCCAATCTGACAGCCTGTCAGACACCCAGCCAAAATAAAAACGCCTCTTTCACAATAATATTCCCCAGCGTAGCTGAAACATACTGCACATGTTAGGACACGCACGCACGCACGCACGCGCGCGCGCACTCACGCACGCACGCACGCACGCACGCACGCACGCACGCACGCACGCACGCACGCACGCACGCAC
>NC_085864.1:5478827-5481327 GCF_034702125.1 Engraulis encrasicolus
AGCCCACTGAGCCCCAGTGGCCCCATGTAGGACAGTTTTGATGAGTAGAGTTTGGTTATGAAGGGAGGCACTCTATAGAAAGTCGTTTTTGACAGCGCCAGGGACAACTTCAGCAACAACAACAACTAGTGTAGAGAAATTAAGGAAGAAAGGGGGGATAGTGAGAAAGGATGTGGAAACATGAGGAATAGAAGACTAAAAGAAGTAAAGCGAGGGCAGAAATGATTTGGAAAATGGTGGTGAGAAAGAGAGAGCGAAAGAGGACAATGAAAGAGAGGGGGAGAGAGAAAGAATAGAATAGAAAAAAAGAGAGAAAATGACTGTCAGACTTGGGGCCCAGGCCTCTGCAGCGCTCCTCTGTCATTTTCTGTATTAGCTGCGGTCTCCGTGCTGAAATCTCCCATTATGTGGGCCGGGGAGCAGGCCTGGGTTGGGTGCATTGCTCTCTCTCTCTCTCTCTCTCTCTCTCTCTCTCTCTCTCTCTCTCTCTCTCTCTCTCTCTCTCTCTCTCTCTCTCTCTCTCTCTCTCTCTCTCTCTCTCTCTCTCTCTCCATCTGCGCTCCGAGGGTCCACGGCTCTTGAGTTCTTGAGTACCTCTCTCTTTTTTCCCCTCCCCGTCCCCCTCCCTTTTTAATTTAGCTTCTTCCGTTCACTTCTAAAACACCATGCGTTTTCCACTTTTGACCACGGTCATTGTATTTGCCTTTTAACCTTCTAAAGTGACTGTGACCATGAGTGTATGTATGGAACATGACAAAAACCATTGCCTGAACATTCTATTTTCTGTCTTAAATGACTATGGCTATGAGTGTATGTGTACACATGTATGAACTGAAAACATTGCCGGAACGTTCTATTTTTTTCATCTCTAACTACTTCCGCCATGTCATCAATGAAAACTTTAAAACGGAAACTCTGTGGGAACACGCTGTGATGGTAGTAATCAAACAAACCCCATGAAATGGCCAGAGAGAGAGAGAGAGAGAGAGAGAGAGAGAGAGAGAGAGGAAGAGAGAGAGAGAGCGTGCATGAGAGAGGAGTGTGCTTTGAGTTTATCGCCCTAAAGCCAGTCAGCCAGCATGGGCCGATCTGAGACTGTAGTATGCTGTACTTTATTGTACTGTACTGTACTGAAATATGCTGTACTGTACTGTGTGCTGTGCTGCTGTAGAGTAGAGTGGAGAGGAAGAGGAGTAGAGGGTGTAGAGTGGTGTGGTTGTTCTGTGGTGTGCTGTTTGCTGTTCTGTGCTATGGGCTGAATTTGTGTGAAGCACAGTGGAGATGTGTGCCATGACATGATACTGTCTGGAGCCTGTGTGGCACTGATGGGCCCAGCAGGAATAGTGCGGAGTGGGAACGGGAGGTGAGTGGAGTGGTGTAGAGTGGAGGTGGTGTGGTTGTTCTGTGCTGGGTAGTAGTAGTAGTGTGGTGATGTAGAGTAGAGTGGAGTTGCCTGATGGTGGTGTGGACTGGAGTTCAGTAGAGTTCTGGTGTGATATTGATGTAGAGTAGAGTTAAGTTGCGTGGTGGCGCAGAGTGGAGTTCAGTAGAATGGGGTGGAGTGGAGTTGTGTGTCGTGAGGTGAAGTGGTGTGGTGTGGTGTGGTGTGTTATGGTGGGGAGTAAAGTTGTGTATTAGTGTAGAGTGGGCTTGAGTAGAGTGAAGTTGGTTGCTGTGGTGTGGACTAGAGTTGCGTAGTAGAGGTCTGTGGTGTGCTGTGATGTGAAGGCCAGTTGTGTGGTGGTGGTGTAGATTGGATTAGTGTGGAGTGGTGTGCCGTGAGGTGATGCGGTGTGGAGCCTGTGTGGTACTGACGAGCCCAACATGCAGCAGAGAGAACGCCAGAGCTGCACACAGCATGGCGCCTCTTCTTATGAAACGCTGCGGTCTACGACCTGCACACATCACACACTCACTCAATTCCACTCCACTCCATTACACTCCTGTCACACACACACATGAACGCACACACGCACGCACGCACGCACACAGCTGTATCCATAGCCTTGATTAGAGTGCTATTCCACCACACACTGTGCTGTAATCCTCACTCTCTTCTCTTCTCTTCTCTTCTCTAGGCCTGGTGAGTCACGGTCATGTCATGTAAACCACCGTGCTTAATGTGTCCATTGTTTTGGAGTCTTTCTTTGGACTTTGTTTTTGACAGGCGTCTCTTTCCCTCATCTGACCAACAGTGGCACCAGCCTCCACCACACACACACACACAGTCGTGTGCGTGCGCGCACACACACACACACACACAGATACACAGACACAGACACAGACACACGCATGCATGCACGCACGCACGCACACAGTCCGGACACAAGCACAACAGCGGCAAACTTTTTAATTAGGCCGTGGCGAACATGTCCTCTCACACTGTATAAATACCGGGCCGGAGGAGGCGAGAGGAGGGGAAAAGACCAATTGCGAAACACAAACCAAATCAACCCGCACCCACATCCCCCCCAGGAACAAACAGACATATCCCCACTCA
>NC_085864.1:5486327-5491327 GCF_034702125.1 Engraulis encrasicolus
GGGAGAGTGATGAGTCGTCGGTGGGCTGGGATGCCGTGCAGACATCCTGCTAGGATAAACAAGACGGGTAAATAAGCAGCTGGAATAAACACCGCAAACACACACAGGCAATGCTAATAGGGCACTTGGAACAGGGACAGAGAGAGAGAGAGAGAGAGAGAGAGAGAGAGAGAGAGAGAGAGAGAGAGAGAGAGAGAGAGAGAGAGAGAGAGAGAGAGAGAGAGAGAGAGAGAGAGAGAGAGAGAGAGAGAGAGAGAGAGAGAGCGGCTGTAGGCTGAAAGTGAAGAACGCATTCATTAAAAAACAGAGAGAGAAAGAAGGAAAACCACAAGGGTGAAAGAGAACAAGAGAGAGGGTGAGAGAGAGAGAGAGAGAGAGAGAGAGAGAGAGAGAGAGAGAGAGAGAGAGAGAGAGAGAGAGAGAGAGAGAGAGAGACAGAGACAGAGACAGAGACGGAGAGCAAGAGTCAGAGTCAGAGTCAGTCAGACAGAAAGAGACAGCTAGAGAGAATGTGAATTCTCAGCTGTTTGGGTCATCTATTGCGATGCTCTATTACATCTGGTTTGTACAAACAGGGAAATGGACCCAACAAACGGAATGAAGTCATCCTCTGACATGTCCAACTGATCATCCTGCCGCACACACATTAACACACACATGCACGCACGCACACACGCGCACACACGCACACACAGACACAGACACAGACACAGACACACACACAGACACAGACACACACACACACACACACACACACACACACACACACACACACACACACACACACACACACACACACACACACACACACACACACACACACACACGCACACACACACAAGAGACAGTGAAGGGGAGTGTGCCTGTGCGTGTGTGCACATGTACACGTACATGTGTTTGTGAGTGTGATGGGAGAAAAAAAAAATGAAAGAAGTGGGTCAGTTGGTAGCAGGCCTGGTGATGAGGGGAGCGGGAGTCACCAGCCAGGATTACCAGGCAAACCAGAACATTCTCCACAGCTGGGCACAGAGGTGGAGGGTGGATGTTTGTGAGTTTGGGTGTGTATGCGCCTACCTTTGTGTTGTGTCGTGTGTGCAAGCACAAGTGTGTGTGTATGGGGGTGTGGATGACTTTGTGTACTTGTGCATGTTAAGATTTAGGTACATACTGTAAGTATTTGTTTGTGTGCCAACGTATTGTATTATTGTGATTGTGTTGGTTTGCATGGCAGAGTAGCTCTCAGCCCTCTACCCTGTATGTGAGCCCAGCCGGCTTCCCCAGTGCCACTCTCCGAGAGTGGGCAGGCAGGGCAGGGCAAGAGGGCAATCTGCCAAGCAGGGGTGGGTCAGGGCTGGGTGAGGGCACTGCCCAGCGGGTGGGGGTCAGAGCTGGGGGTGGGCAGTGCCAGTGGGGGGTGGGCGTTGTGTGTGTGTGGGCGATGTAGCAGATCTGGGCATGTTATCTGGTGAGGTAAATCCGCCTAAACCTGCCGCTAATGTCTTGGGGTGGGGTGAAAGAGATTACTAAGGAGCGCTTCCAGAGGCTTTAGTGCCGCTAAGAATCTTAACCCATTTAACCTCTCCTACCAAGCACAATCAAATCAGGACATGGCACATGGGAACAGAGACAGAAAAATAGAAAGTATGAGAGAGAGAGAGAGAGAGAGAGAGAGAGAGAGAGAGAGAGAGAGAGAGAGAGAGAGAGAGAGAGAGAGAGAGAGAGAGAGAGAGAGAGAGGACGATACTCCCAGTTTTATAGGATCTCTGCCAAGATTGGTGCTAGATTTATCCAGCAGGTCCTCGACTAGGTCAACATCAGCACACAAACACAGTCACACAAGGATACAAAGTCCACCTGTAATTCTGTCATACACAGCAGATACTGCAAATTGAAACTGGATATATATACTGTATATATACCTATATATATATTTGACTAGTTTCGATACTTAAGAATGCTCCACAATTCGATTCATTTCGATTTGATTCAAATAAATCGTTCATTTTTCGGCTTATGTGTGAAATGTTCAATAAATCAACAAAAGCTGAAATATCTGCATGCATTTCATTTGAGGGGCATCTTTATTATGGTCAGTATTATTATTACTGAATTAGCAAAATAAAATGCCTCACAAAATGAGTGCAATAATAATAAAAAAAAAAAACGCTTAATTGAAGGAAACGATAAGTTGAATCGTGGGACCGATGCAATTATTATTTACACAGCTAGTCCCAACTCATGTAAGCTGGTGCGCTCTTTATCAGTACAGTATGATTTTTTTGTGGTAAGCTACTTTCACTTGTTCGGCACCTAAATGAATGCAATGTATTGTATGCATGTTTGCAGATATGTGTTAATGAGTGTTTGACTTGCGCAATGTATGTTATGTGTGCGTATGTTGCCGGACACCTTTTATTTCCTTCGGGATAAATGAAGTATCTCGAGACTACTCTCTTTTTTTGTATCTATCTGTCTATCTATCTTTGTACCTATTTTCTATCAATCTATCTGTTTCTGTCTGTCTGTCTGCCTGTCTATCTGTCTGTCAATCTATTGATCACTCTGTCAGCTGTGTCTATCTATGCAGCCATCTGTCTGTCTCTTCATTGATCTGCCAGTAAATGCATTTATCTCTTTATCTATGCATCTCCAACAGGCCTTGGGGTCACGCCATGCACAGACACAGAGAGACACACACATCTCCCCTGGCTACCTTGTCACGGGGGTGAAATGCCATCATGACAGAGTGCCATCCCCTTCTATACTAGGTGGAGTTGTAACCTAAATCCATCTGGCCATCCGTGGGCTTGTTGGCCCACAGTCAATAGTGTCTATTTGGTGCCTAGTGAAAATGTATACAACACTTTGAAAATCTGTAGTGCATGTCAACATTCAGCAGCCACAACCTAATTATGGAGAGGGCTCAAGAGTTTAATGTCCTCTGTGCCTACTAACATATAGCATATTGTTATTGTGAACCTGACGAAGCACAAGCGAAACATGTTGTTCACTGAAATGTAAAATAAAGTCCACCAGTGTGCAGTGATTATTCTCCTTTTCTCTAGATAATTTCAATGTTTCTTTTTTAGGCACTGGCAAGTTGGATGAAATATGGCAGGAGACCTGGCATTAGAGGTACAGTGCTAAAAGCACAAGTGTGTGTGTGTGTGTTTGCATGTGTGAATCTGTGTATCCGTGTGTGCGTTTATGTGGGCATGTCTTTGTGTGTGTGTATGTGCGTATGTGTGTGTGTGTCTGTGACTGTGTGCATTTGTGTATGTGTGTGGGCGTGCGTATGGAGATGCTTTGATGCAGCTGCTTTACTATTGTTTCCAAAGAGCAGCGTACATGGTAACATCAATGCAGAAGAAGACCCTGATGACAGGGAGGGAATGCAGCACACACACACACATACACACAAACACAACACACACACACACAAACACAACACACACACACACACACTCACAGCGAGAGGAATAAAGACATCAACATGGAGAGAGAGAGGGGGAGAGAGAGGGGGAGAGAGAGAGAGAGAGAGAGAGAGAGAGAGAGAGAGAGAGAGAGAGAGAGGGGAGAGAGAGAGAGAGAGAGAGAGAGAGAGAGAGAGAGAGAGAGAGAGAGGGTGATTGCGATTGCGAGACTAGAGAAGGCAGCCACTCCCTCCAAATTTGTAAACATCGCAAAGGTTACAACGCCAAATATGTAAAGCCATTTATGGTCTCCATAGAATGTAATGTTACTGCAATTGCCGTAATAGAGACATCATTTAAAGGCATCATTATTGCTGCACGGAAGACTGAACATAGCCGTGTGACGGACTCAAATAAAAGACCAACCGTCCCGTTCCCTGCCAATGGAGGATTAATGCCTGCTGAGCTCTGCGCTTCATGTTACCACCGGCGTCTGTAAATAACAATAAATCAAACCCTCCCTCACAAATGAGACATTTTATTGAAAAATACAATTACGCACAAGCTCGGCTAATCATGAGCAAAAACAATTCAAAGCAAAAACAACACAATCAATAATAGCCCTTTGTGTGTGGAGAGGGGAGAGGAGCATGGCATCAGTTATTGTGAAAGGTGGATGCCAACATCCTGACATCGGCAGATGGAGGTAAACACATATAATCATTCGCGGCTGCTCCATTTAATTTTTTTTTATTTTCCTTTCCCCCATCCCTGGGCCATCCCACCCCTCCATCCGCACACTCACTCACCCACCCACTCACTCACCCAACAAACGACCGCCTCCCAATTCCGCCCCGGCCTTCGCAGATACGCGAATGCATCAAGTCAGATGCTCCTTAGCTGCCCGGTACTGTGCTGTGCTGTGCTGCGCGGTCTAATATTTCCTTAATGTAATGGAGTTTGATCTGGGGTGTCCGATGTCCAATATTGTGCTGTTTTATTAGCGTAAAGAGCACCGAGGGGATCTCGGGTTCACTCCCAGCCCCGGACCCCCCCCCAACACCACACCACACCACACTAACCCAACCCCTCATCTCTCCACTAAACCCCCACTCTACTGCAGCCCCCCCCCTCTCTCTCTCTCCCCCTCCACTCTACTGCAGCCACCCCCCTCTCTCTCTCTCCCCCTCCACCCCCCACCCTACTGCAGCCCCCTACTCCACACCCCACCCATGCCGCTAGACACTGTTGTTAAAGGTTGACTGTTCAGTCCAATAACCACAGACGAAACTCTACTATGAAGAGAACTAAAGAGAGAAGGGGTTGGGGCTTGGATGAAGACTGTGTGTGTGTGTTTGCGTCTGTGTGTGTAGATGCAAAATGATACACTCCCGGTGAGTGGGCCCTGACAGCGTCTCCGGACACTGGATCCGGCCCGAGAGCAGAGACACCAGCTCCCTCCAGACTGGCCCCCGCACCCCCAGTGCCAGCTAGCCTGCACACACTCACAAACGCACGGATGTACGCATTCACTCACGCACGCACATATCCACACACACTCGCACAAACACACTCTCAAACACACCT
>NC_085864.1:5501327-5503827 GCF_034702125.1 Engraulis encrasicolus
AGAGAGAGAGAGAGAGAGAGAGAGGGGCAGTGGCAGGGGAGAGAATTTCAGCATCCATGCCCTCTCCACCACAACTCAAAACAGAGGAGTCACTCACGTTATGGCTCCAGATACGCTGGGCTCCAAACCAAGCCAAGGTTAGATTACATTACACCTACTGAGCACGCTGAGAGAGAGGGAGCGAGGGAGGAAGACAGGAAAGGAGGTAGAGGAGGAAGAGAGGAAAGGAGGTAGAGGAGGAAGAGAGGAAAGGAGGTAGAAATTGAGAGAGAGGGAGAGTGAATGTGTGAGTGTCTGTGTGTTTGTGTCTGTGTGTGTGTGAGAGAGATAGAGAGAGAGAGAGAGAGAGAGAGAGAGAGAGAGAGAGAGAGAGAGAGAGAAGGGGGGAAAGAAAAATATAGAGCAGAGCTTCTAATACTGTTGCAGTCTCCTCTCCTCTCCTCTCTAGTCTTCTGAGCTGCGCGGGCCCGAGTGTATAATAGTGGTCATTAAGTGAAAAACGATAAGTCAAGAAGATAAAACGTGCACTGGGGCCATAGGATACACTCGCCTGGTGTTTTCAAAGGATTTCTGCGCGATCCGTAAGACTGCTAAAAGACACCATAAAAGCAAACACACTCTAAAAGGCCACTCCGTTTTTGGCCTCTTTAAAGATGGTGGGTCGGGGGTTGGGGTGGGGTGTGGCGGTGTGAGCACCGCGGGGGGATTTTGACTAGTAAAAGCTACATCAGACCCAGGCTGTAAATGTTGCAGGGGTCAATTTTCAACAACTATCTGAGCCCAAAAAATGCATTAGACCAAGGAAAGGTTATGTGCAGTTGTAAAATAGTTACTGCTCATGGGATCATAAAAGGAGAGAGAGAGAGAGAGAGAGAGAGAGAGAGAGAGAGAGAGAGAGAGAGAGAGAGGGAGAGAGAGAGAAATGCTTGGTAAATAATTACTAGTCATGACTACTCATTAGAGCCTTGTTTGGTGAGCGTGACACTATGGGACGACACAGCGTGGTTGCTGGGATGCTGCGCTGGCCCAGACATCTGAACTCTCACAACTCGCTGTCACGCAGGAGAGCTCCGCCATAGCCAACCAATGAAATACCACACATTCCAAAACGCTGCAACTTCAAAAGACACATAATTTGCTTCGCATATTAAAACGATATCCTTGCTTAACTGCTTAAAAGGAGGGAGATTTTTTCATGATTAAAAATGCAGAGTCGCCATCAGCTAAAAAACATTGGCTCAATTGTGCCTTTCAGTCCATAACAACAACAACAACACCAAGAGTTCAAAACTTGTGCACCCATGGGGGCTTACAGAGACACAGACAGCCAGAAAGCCAGACAGCAATTTTGACCCCTTTCTTGTGTCTTCTTCCCTGTTTCGTGTAACGTTGTGGCTTCAAACCATTTGTTATTTATGGTTGTCATTAGGATAATGCTGCTGAACAATATGGGATTATCTACCACGCTGTCCGCAGGCCTGCACTTTTTCATGGCAAATATGAAACACACAAAGACACAAATTGTTTCCAAAGAATGTCTGCCAGTAGGGTCACTTTTCACAGCCTCTTCCCCCACTTCACTTCACCACATCACACCGCACCGCACTGCACCGCACTGCACCGCACCCTATTATATTCTTGCTCAGAGTGGGGTTAGAGTTGCCTCCTGCTTGCTTTAGGATGCTGTATTTCAACAGGACGCCACTAAGGTGAGGTGAAGGGGGTTATTCATATAAAAATGACAAGAGAGAGAGAGAGAGCAAGAGAGAGAGAGAGAGAGAGAGAGAGAGAGAGAGAGAGAAATGGAGACAGAGGGAGAGAGAGACAGAAAGGAGAAACACAAACATAGACATCAAGAATGTTTACAAATGGCATCAGTGAAATGGCTCCACTGTCTTTTCACCTCATTCAAAACGTCTCACACTGCTGCTGTTTGGCGCATGCGAGCGTACAGAAACGCATGCATGCACGCACACACGCACACACGCACACACGCACGCACACGCACACGCACACACACAAACCCCCTGTGATGAACAACAAACTGAAGCCCTGACTTGAGCTCTTCATCTTCCTTTCTTCATCTTTTGACCCGCACATACACTCAGACAAAAGAAGGAGACAGAGAAAGAGAGAAAGAAAGAAAGAAAGAAAGAAAGAAAGAAAGAGAGAAAGAAAGAAAGAAAGAAAGAAAGAAAGAAAGAAAGAAAGAAAGACAGAGGGAGAAATAGAGAGCGAGAGAGACAAAGAGACAGAGATGATGTGTTTGTGGGGGTTAGAGGAGAGGATTACTCTGGGTGAGGAGATGCAATCTTGTCAGAGTGAGACTGAGGCTCAAGACTAGACGAGACTGAGGAATGCCACTGAGAGCAGTACAGTATTGAGGGGATCAGCGCTGCTCTCAGCTGGAGAGGAGAGGAGAGGAGAGGAGAGAGCCCTCTGGGGGACTTCCTCAAGTGGCATCCAGGCAGGTAGACACTGCAGTCAGGAAGGTACTTAT
>NC_085864.1:5513827-5516327 GCF_034702125.1 Engraulis encrasicolus
TGCATTCACTCACTATCCCCCCTTCCCTCACACACACTCACACACAAACGCACGCGCACACACACACACACACACACACACACACACACACACACACACACACACATTATTGTCTATAAACATACACTTATGTCTCCCGTGTATCCGTCCAATCCAGTTAACTGCAGGCTAAGCACTAGCGCGGTTTGGCTAGCACACATCACAGGCACACAGGGGAGAGGGGAACAGAGGGTCCAAGAGGAGGCAGACACTTCAAACACACACACACACACACACACACACACACACACACACACACACACACACACACACACACACACACACACACACACACACACACACACACACACACACACACACACACACACACACACACACACACACACACACACACACACACACACACACACGCAGTGTTCGGGATGCTGCGAGGCACACATACCTCTGATGTTTTTCAGGACCGCCACCGCCGCTGCATTCGCAACGGGTCTCACAGTCGAGCAGCGCAGTCCGCGGTACACCAGAAAACAGCAAGCATTTAGCATTCACCATGGGCCTATTGTGAAACAAACTCATCCCCAGTAAAAGCTAGCTCCATCTCTCTCTCTCTCTCTCTCTCTCTCTCTCTCTCTCTCTCTCTCTCTCTCTCTCTCTCTCTCTCTCTCTCTCTCTCTCTCTCTCTCTCTCTGGCACATTGCGAAACTCTCAGTAAAAAAAAGTACACGAAGAAGAAGAAAAAACCCCTCTTCTTCATGATTTCCCGCAAACCGCAGGTTGTTATTAAAGACGGGTCACAAGGACGTGCTGCAAACATATTACACGACAGAAGACCCCGGTGATGAAACAACAACACAATTACGAGGGTGGGGTGCGGTGGTGTAGGGTGGAGGGGTGGTGTAGGGACATCCTGTCCCCAGGTCGTGTGTGTGTATGTGTGTGCGCATGTGTGTGTGTGTGTGTGTGTGTGTGTGTGTGTGTGTGTGTGTGTGTGTGTGTGTGTGTGTGTGTGTGTGTGTGCGTGCGCTTGTGAGTGTGTGTTTGTCTGTTGGGCACATACAGCAGACAGCGGTACCTGTAAGTGATTTTGGGGGATGAGTCAGGGAGGTCGTAGCGTAGCGTGCTTGGGGGACGGGGCCAATAAATAGGAGGCTAAACATTGTTCTAGACCCACAGGGGGGAACACAAAGGGAACCCCATGTTCTGTCAATATGTGCCGTGTCGTCGAAATGAGCTACCATACCAGTAGGCTGTTAATACAGCCTTAACCCTAACTAAACCCCATAACTAACCACTGATCCAGTAGCGTGTAGTGCAGCTCGATGGGTAGGTCATATTGACAGGACACTGATCTCACGCCAGACAACAGGGGTGGAAGGAGGGCGGAGGTCTGCAACAGGTCTCTCTCTCTCTTTCTTTCTTTCTTTCTTTCTTTCTTTCTTTCTTTCTTTCTTTCTTTCTTTCTTTCTTTCTTTCTTTCTTTCTCTTTCTTTCTTTCTTTCTTTCTTTCTTTCTTTCTTTCTTTCTTTCTTTCTTTCTTTCTTTCTTTCTTTCTTTCTTTCTTTCTTTCTTTCCTTGTTGCCTCTCGTGCTCTGTCTGTGTCTTTCTCTTTCCTCTTTCTTCCTCTCTTTTCACCTCCCGCTGCGTTTTAATTGCCTGGCTGAGCAATAGTGGCATGATTCAGCCCTTTAAAATGAGATTGCCGCCCTAATAAAAACGGCAAGGAGAAGTCTGTTTCTTAGGAGGGGGAGGTGGGTATGGAGAATAGTGTGTGTGTGTGTGTGTGTGTGTGTGTGTGTGTGTGTGTGTGTGTGTGTGTGTGTGTGTGTGTGTGTGTGTGTGTGTGTGTGTGTGTGTGTTTTGGGGTGGTTGTATGGCAGACCCAAGTTCAAACAGAGTTCAGGTCTGGGAAAACTGTGTTCTACTATGCACACTCACCGAGCAGAGCTATAACCCCCCACTAAAAAATGATGAAGGAAGAATAAAATAAAAAACCCAGAAAGTATGCTGTCATCCTCCTGCTTCTCAGCACGGGGGCTGGAACAGAGACGGAGTCTCAGTGGCAGCGGGGAGAGTTACTGTGTGAAAACTGTCTGCTTTGTACATGCGTTATTTCTCAGGCTGGAGGGCCAACACAAGGGGCGTGGGGAGTGGGGGGTCAGTCACTTTTTTAAGACCAAGGGTTCAGCCGGAACCTAAATTTAACCCCACGCACTGTGCTGCGCTGCGCTGTGCTATCAGAGTTTAGACTGGAGAGAGAGAGAGTGACAGAGAGAGGAAGAGAGAGGGCAAGAGGGGAGGGGTGTTTTGGTGGGAAGCGCTGCGAAAGAGCCTGACCTTGGTGACAGGGAGAGACTAGAGTCATCATGTCCCTGTCCCCCTCTCTCTATCTGTGTCTTCCTCTGTCACTCCATCTCGAATGCTCGCTCCATTTCTATCCTTCTCTCTCTCTCATTCTCAATTGCCACATCTCTCTCTATCGCTCTCTCTCTCTGCGTCCCGC
>NC_085864.1:5521327-5528827 GCF_034702125.1 Engraulis encrasicolus
AGGAAACTGAGGCGATAGTAGGGTGGAGTTGTAACAGCTGGGGAGTGTGAGTGTGAGTGTGTGTGTGTGTGTGTGTGTGTGTGTGTGTGTGTGTGTGTGTGTGTGTGTGTGTGTGTGTGTGTGTGTGTGTGTGTGTGTGTGTGTACTGAATTGAACAGAACCCAAAGTGTGGCAGGGCTGGGTTGAAAGACTGGCAGGGGTAATGGTGTGTGTGGGTTAATGGCGGATGGTGGGTAGTGGGTGGCGGTCATATAAGCAGGGTGTGATTTACGCAGGATACCCCCTCGTTTCTCACTGTGAAAAATGGCCCTCGAGCCCCCACCCACCCACGCCCCCGCTGCAGAGGGGCTAAATGTGGCAAACTGACTAAACAAATGTTTGGTTCCCATGCTTTCCTATTTACCCAGCGCTATTTTGGAACGGGCCCTTACACTCTCCCCAGACCCTGTTGCAGTGCCTGCCTTCCTCCCCTCTGCTACTCTGGGTTATGTGAACTGAGAGAGAGAGAGAGAGAGAGAGAGCGAGAGAGAGAGAGAGAGAGAGAGAGAGAGAGAGAGCGAGAGAGAGAGAGAGCCCGAGAGCGAGAGAGAGGGAAGAAGAGGAGAGAAAAAGAAGAGGAGAGAAAAAGAAGAAGAGAGAAAGAAATGAGAAGTAGGAAAAACATTAAGTAGACAAAAGGAAAGAAGAATGAGCAAAGGAGAGAGGAAGTAGTAGACAGAAAGAGGAAACAGCAAGAGACAGAGAGAGAGAGGGAGAGAAAGAGAGAGAGGGAGAGAGAGAGAGAGAGAGAGAGAGAGAGAGAGAGAGAGAGAGAGAGAGAGAGAGAGACTAGCTGAAAGGACAAGTGGAGAAAGAGATACATACTGTATGAAAGGAGAGGGAGTAACTAAGACGGCTGCTTCTGCTGCTGCTTCTGCTACTGCGCTGGGTGGATGGAGAGGCAGGGGGGTGAGAGGGACCAGGGACAACTGGAGTGTAGTGTCCAGAGCAGCCTCATTGACTTCCCCACAGACTGTGTGGCCTCGGAGGCTGAAAAGGAGGACTGTGGTTGTGATGGATGTGTGTGTATCTATGCGAGTATGTTTGTATGGGTGTGTGGTGGGGACTGGCGGAGGGATTTGAAGAGGGGGAGAGAGAGAGAGAGAGAGAGAGAGAGAGAGAGAGAGAGAGAGAGAGAGAGAGAGAGAGAGAGAGCGAGAGAGAGAGCGAGAGAGCGAGAGAGAGAGCGAGAGAGCGAGCGAGCGAGAGAGAGAGAGAGAAATCAGTGGAGTGGTAAAGGGAGTGCGAGGGGGTACAGCGTTTTGGTGGTAGTGTGTGTGTGTGTGTGTTTGTGTGTGTTTGTGTGTGTGTGTGTGTGTGTGTGCATGTGTGTGTAGGAAGGGGGGTCTGAGCTGAACAAGGGCCAAGGCTTGCACTTCTGCTTCCTGACCTGGCAGTGATTCACAGGGACCCCGCTAAGTGCCATTTCCTATATACACTGGCTTTTCATAACAATCTCACCGCACTGCCTCCTTCCTCTGTGTGGGCCCCTTGCTCAGACCCATAGCCCATAGACTAGCCTGCTGCTGCAGCCTAAAGACAACTCCCCACACTCCTCTGAAGGCATCTCTTCTCCTTTCCTCATCCTCTCTATGTTTTCTTTCTCTCCTCCACCATCCCTCCATCTGTCTGTGGTCTTGTACAGTACTTCTTCACTTTTCTTTCCTCTCCATCCTCTCTCTTTTTTTAGCTGGGTCTCTCCCATCATCCCTCCTTTATCTGTGGCCCTGCACTGTGTTCTCTCTTCTCTCCTCCCTCCCTCATACTTAACCTCTTTTTCTTTCTCTCTCCATCACTCCCGCCTCTATCAGTCTGCAGCACTGCACTCCCTTTCTCTTTCCCCCCTCATCCTCCCGTCCAGTCTTCCACAGTCCTGCCAACCCTACTCTAGCCGTCCTGTAATCTTTCTTTTTCTCTTCTCCTTTACTCTTCTCTGCCCTCATCTCTTTCCCGCTCATCTCCTCTCATCTTCCCTCCTCTCCTCTCCTCTCCTCTCCTCTCCTCTCCTCTCCTCTCCTCTCCCCTCCTCTCCTCTCCTCTCCCCTCCTCTCCTCTCCTCTCCTCTCCTCTCCTCTGCTATCCTCTCCTCTCCTCTCCTCTCCACTGCTCTGCTATCCTCTCCTCATCCTGTCTCTCTGTGTGGTGCTCTCTGTTCTGTGTCCCCTTTCCTCCTCCTCGACTTGCGTAATCTTGCCGGGACGTCAAGCCCTCCGCCGTGTGGAACCCATCAGAGGAGTTTGGCTCTAAACAAGCCTCTTACTAATGCCCTGAGATAAAAGCAGGCCCTGTTTTTACAACCACTGTGCACTCTGTGAGGCCGGTCATGAAAGAGAAGGAGAAGAATACTTATGTGAAAAGAAGTAACATGGCGAAGGAGAGGAGGAAGCTTATTACGTTCTGGGGTTTCTAGTCATAGTTCAATGTGTTCTGTTCTAATGTTTTATATTCTGGCAGGCACTACAGATGTAAATAAGCATGAAAGTGTGGTACAATGCATGAAATGGCTAAATTTATGTTTCAATTGTACTTGGTCCCATACTAAACTGAATTGATGTCACAGGCCCAGACTGTTGTTTAGGACACATAAGCTCTTATTTCTCATTGCTAATCGCTCTACGCTTCCTTAGACTGACCCCAAGACATGCCGCATTGTCAGTGGAGGTGTGGTGGCATCCATTAAGGGTGCCTGTGTAGTCCTCTCTGTGTGTGTGTGTGTGTGTGTGTGTGTGTGTGTGTGTGTGTGTGTGTGTGTGTGTGTGTGTGTGTGTGTGTGTGTGTGTGTGTGTGTGTGTGTGTGTGTGTGTGTGTGTGTGTGTGTGTGTGTGTGTGTGTGTGTGTGTGTGTGTGTGTGTGTGCGCTTGCCTGTGTGCACGAGTGTGTGTGTATACATGTGTGGTTCCTGATGGATGACCTGGTCAGGATGGGAGCGCCAGGCTGAGCCTTTAAGGGATGTTCCTGTTTGACTCAGGCACCGCAGGGTTAAACCCCTCCGAATTAATCTAGCCTAATGGAGTCGCCTTACTGTAGGTGGTCCACACGTACAGCTTCCTCAAATGCATATACACACAGGTCTGCGCGAAGCTTGCTGTGTGTGTGAGTGTGTGTGCGCGCGCGTGCGTGCGTGCGTGTTTGTGTGTGTGAGCGGCGAGAGAGAGAGAGAGAAAGAGAGAGAGAGAGAGAGAGAGAGAGAGAGAGAGAGAGAGAGAGAGAGAGAGAGACAGAGAGAGAGAAGGGAGAGGGGGACAGAAAGAGGCAGAAAGCAGTAAAAAGAGGCAGAGAGAGAAGAATTGAGGCTAAATGAAAAAAAGATGAGGGGATGAGAAACAAGAGGAAAAGAAACCAGCGAAGGGAACGGGAGAGGTGACGATAATGGCCGTGATGACGCGGATAATGGCGTTGATGACAGCGGAGCCTGAATGCCGTATTTCTTTCCACTGGTTCCACCAACACCCAGAAGAGCCAGGAGAAGAGGAGAGGAGAGGAGAGGAGAGGAGAGGAGAGGAGAGGAGAGAAGAGGAGAGGACAGGAGAGAAAAAGAGGAGCGGAGAGAAGAGCAGCGTAATGAATGAGAGACTCAGAGGAGGAGGAACAAAGCAAGACAGAGAGAGGGAGAGAGAGAGAGAGGGGGAGAGAGAGAGGGGGAGAGAGAGAGAGAGAGAGAGAGAGAGAGAGAGAGAGAGAGAGAGAGAGAGAGAGAGAGATGATGCAGCATTCCTCCACACACCAGTGGAACCTCACATATTGACACCCCATATCCAAAAAAGCAGGAGCAGCAAAAGTTCATAGACAGCTTTGTGTGCGTACACAGACTCATGAACGCACACGCAAACAGGCAAACAGGCAAACACACACACACACACACACACACACACACACACACACACACACACACACACACACACACACACACACACACACACACACACACACACACACACACACACACACACACACACACACGGACGTACACACACGTGGCAGTAGCACACTGTAGGCCAGACATCCTATTAATGTGATTTAGCTCCACAGGACGAGGGGAGACAGCGAAGAATGAAACGCGTCCCAACCACATGGCCCGACTCCAGACAACATACCCAGTAGTAGGGAGAGGAAGAGATAGAGGAGGAGGAGGAAGAGGAGAAGGAGGAGCAGGAGGGACCTGCGGATGAGGAGGATGAAGAGGAGGAGAAGGTTGAAGAAGAGGAGGAGACAGAGGAAAAAGAAGAGGAAGAAGGATGCAGCAGACAGTAGACAAGACAGGAGGCACCCTGCGCCTCACACTTCTTCCTCCTCCCCCTCTCCTCATCCTCCTCTCCCTCCTCTCTTTTTGCGGCCTCGAGAACAGCGGGCGGTGGCGGTGGCAGAAGTGGCCTCGAAGACAGTGTGAGGGAGAGAGAGAGAGAGAGAGAGAGAGAGAGAGAGAGAGAGAGAGACAGAGAGAGAGACAGAGAGGAGAAAGAAAGAAGTCATAGGAGAGCCATAGAAAAACGCATAACCCATAACCCAGGCCTACTTAGCCGGGTTGGAGTTGTCTAGAGCGGATCCACGGGGAGCCCATGGGATCACAGAGCGCCAGAAGAACGCTCCGGCTTCCTCTTGAAACACACAATCTCTGGCACAGCCCCACGTGTAGACAGGAGAGCAGGAATGACATGGGCCTGGTCCAGGGAAGAGAGAGGGGAGGGCTAAAAATTACATTGGGGGTGTCAGATTTTACTTCTTCAGATTTCACTGGCCTGAGATCAGTTGTGGTGTGCAGGGACAAAAGACTGACTGACAAAGGAAAGCCTCATTGAGGCAATATTTTCCACTGTGGTTGTGAGGCTTTGGGACTGATCTGAGAACAGTGGCATGGGGGGGGTGTTATTATTGGGTAAAGTTCAGCACACACACACACACACACACACACACACACACACACACACACACACACACACACACACACACACACACACACACACACACACACACACACACACACACACACACACACACACACACACACACACACACACACACACACACACACACACACACACACACACACACTTTCTCTATACTTGTTTTATGGGCGTGCTCCACGGAGAATGGCCTGTCGCCACTGCACTGATGAGGAGGATGTGGGTGTGTGTGCGTGTGCGTGTGTGTGTGTGTGTGTGTGCATACGCGTTTGTGTGTCTGTAAGACAGAGAGAGAGAGGGAGAGAGAGAGAGAGAGAGAGAGAGAGAGAGAGAGAGAGAAATGACAGAGAGGAAGAGGGGGTGTGTGAGTGAATCCAGGGCCAGACAATTACAGCAACTAAATGACTCCCTCCTCCTCACCCCCAGCACACACACACAGACACACAGACACAGACACACAGACACACAGACACAGACACACACACACACACACACACACACACACACACACACACACACACACACACACACACACACACACACACACACACACACACACACACACACACACACACACACACACACACACACACTTCCCCCTTGTCCCTCTACAATGCTGACAGCCCTGCTGGAGCCAGACAGAGCCTGCGACACACTTGCACAATCGGAAACACACATACTCACGTATAAACACAGACAGGCAGACTCGTAAACACACACGCGCGCACACATACACTCGTGCACACACACACACACAGACACACACGCACGCACGCACACAAATAGAAAAAGAAACAGAGGGACCCTCTCCGAGGGCTTTGGCGACCCTGGGATTTGCCCCGCTAATTCGGCCCTTGTGTGGGAGGATTAGCAAGGTGAGTCTTAATTGCAGGCCAAGGTAACACACAGCTGCCAGCCTCCAGAGAACCAGTAACCACAACCATAACTGACTACCACCACCACCATCCCCCTACCTCTGTGTGCTGTGCCCAGACTAAAGCGCTCCATTTTCGGGGCCAAGACCAGACCTAAGCAGCCCTCTCCAATCTAATGCCTTTATAATAAGCTTTCTGGGTGGAGACAATGACATGTTTTCTAATCTTCTTTCTTTCCGGCGGCCCCTTTTATATGATGGGGACCGTGTGTGTGTGTGTGTGTGTGTGTGTGTGTGTGTGTGTGTGTGTGTGTGTGTGTGTGTGTGTGTGTGTGTGTGTGTGTGTGTATGGCCTCTGTCTTCCTCCCTCTCCAAAGCTAAAAAAGATGGATGGGGGGGAGACACAACAACTTAATTAGGGAGGCTTTCTTCCGTCAGGAGAGGCACACTTCATTCAGTCTGAGATGAGGAGGTCGGAGGGGGTGGAGGAGGCCGGAGGAGGCTGGAGGAGGCTGGAGGAGGTTGGGTGAGGGTGGAGGGGGGGGCATGGCCTAAGTGTTCCATTGTCAAAGAGTACCAAGACAAAGCCCTTATTATTTGGGGGGAAAAGTGTACTATAAATGAGTGTCTTGGATTTGTTTTGGCAGGTTACCGCAGTTCATTTATTCTCATTGATGAAAGTCATTTTTTTTGCACTAAGAACAAAAAAATTGGTAACACCATCCGTGGTCACACATACGCACACAAACGCAGACATATGAAAACAAACAGACAAAAGAGGAAGAAAATCCATAGAGAACTTAGCCCCATTATTATGTTTCAAGTATCAAGACATCAGTCCACTAATAACATCATCAATGGCAGCAGACGGCACTTTAAGGGCTGCCAGAATGGGCTTGGAGAAGGCAAAATGGAGCCCTAAAAATAAACCAGGGGCTTTCCATATGGTGCACCCTCTGCCAAAAGCAACCATCATGCTTAAAAGACACACATTCACGGACACAGATGAGCACACACGAACACACACGAACACACGAACACACGAACACACACACACACACACACACACACACACACACACACACACACACGAACACACGAACACACACACACACACACACACACACACACACACACACACACACACACACACACACACACACACACACACACACACACACACACACACAGACACACACACAGACACACACACACCTGCAATTAAGGGGAAGCTCAGATGTACATTAACCAAGGACAAACACACACTGTAGGCCCACTACCAGTGCCCAATAGCCTTGCAGCGAGCCAGCTATAAACCGAGCTCTAAAGATCAGCCCTGCTTCTTGGCCTGTCTCCCCTTCCCCACTGCCCACAGTGTCCGTAATACTGGCTATTTATACATGGATGGCTGCCGGTCCAAATGCTTTCAGCATGAAAGACAGGCCAGAGTAGGCCTCGTGCGCTCTCTTGTCCAACAGTGGATTTTGTGGTCTTGTCACTAGCAGAACAGAAACAGTGATGTTGACCTCAGGAGGGAGGGAGAGAGAGGGAACGAGAGAGGGAGAGGGAGAGGGAGAGAGAGAGAGAGAGAGAGAGAGAGAGAGAGAGAGAGAGAGAGAGAGAGGGAGAGGGAGAGAGAGAGAGAGAGAGAGAGAGAGAGAGAGAGAGAGAGAGAGAGAGAGAGAG
>NC_085864.1:5533827-5536327 GCF_034702125.1 Engraulis encrasicolus
TTGAACTGGCACTAAAGGTTTAAAGATGAGACTGAATTGTGTTTAGGGGACTTGTTGTGGAGCAACAGTATTTTTCTTGTTATTTCTTAACAAAAGTAGTCGCCCGCATGAACAAGAGCTGTAGCTGCGCGCGTGTTGTGCTGTCTAAACAAAACAGTTACGACCTCTCCATCCCGTGCTGCGCAGCAGTTCTGGTAAACACCTTCCTGGCTTGCAAACAAAACGCATCTCATAAATGATACCTTATTGATTTTATTCTCATGGACTCGATCGCCATACTTTCTGCCCAGCTTGTTGTCCCAGTCAGCCGCAGGTGACCCATACATAACATTAGGGACAGTTCTAAACCACTGGTAAACACCTTCCTGGCTCACAAACATACAACACAACTCATAAATTATACCTTATTGATTTTATTCTCATGGACTCGATCGCCAAACTTTCTGCCCTGCTTGTTGTCCCAGCCAGCCGCCGCTACTGGTTAAGAATAATGTAATGATAATAGTAGTTGTAATAATAATGGTACTAGCCTACTAGTAATTATAATCAATTATTATACGGCACTCTAGAATGGTGCAAGAGCTCCCATTCACTTTCAATGGGAGGCCCCAACGTTCGATGGTCACTACTTTTCTGTAATGCCCAACTAATAATACCCGCTGACAATGGCAACGAGTTTGTCACTTGGATTCACGTGAATTGTATCACTCCACAAGTAGTTCGGCAACTTCGAATGTAAATATTCTGCAACGGCTATTTTTTTCTGTTTAGGCCTACTATTTGGCGACACCTCTCGGCCAACAATGGAGTTTCCAATTAATTTTAACATTTATGGAGAATATGAAAATGCTCAGCGCTGGTGGGAAGCGCAATTCTTGACACCACCAAAACCCAAACGACACCAGGATCTGACGGAGGAGGAATTGGAGCAAATAGAAGAAAATCGCCATGAGATAAACACCAAAAGGAGCACGGCATGGACCATCAAAGTTTTCAAGGAATTTCTATTGGAAAAAAACATAAGAACCGAATTAGACGAATTCGATGAAGTAGCTCTCGACAAAGTGTTAAGATTGTTTTATGCTTCTGTAAGAAACGCGCAAGGCAAGAAGTATTCCGTGGCCAGCTATGCTGCTCTCCGTGGAGGCATCAGCAGGTACTACAGCAAGTTTAACATCTACCACAACACGGCATTTAAGAGCAGTAATAACGTTTTCAAATCGGTCCTGAAAGATCTACGCAAAAGTGGAAAAGACTGTAGCCAACACCACCAGGCCATTTCACCAGCAGACCTCCAGCGCATCAAAGACTCGCCGGCCCTCTCGACCTCCACTGCCACCGGACTGGTGAGGAGGGTGTGGTTCAACACGCAGTTACACCTCGCCAGGAGAGGAAGAGAAGGGAACAGAGAGCTCACACCCGCCTCTTTCGAGTTAAAAAAAGATGAAAACGGCAACGAGTACATCACCCTCGCCCACAATGCTGAGACAAAGAACCACAAAGACCCCAGAGATCCATGTCAACAGGTGTACCGGGGATGCATATATTCGGAGCCAGGCAACCCCAACTGCCCTGTACAGACATTCAAAAAGTATCTGTCGCTGTGCCCATCTGACGCGACAGCATTGTATCTCCATCCAATCAAGCAAGATCAGGCCATTCTGGACCAAAAAACCATTTGGTTCTCTAGGGAACCGATGGGAAAGAACTACCTTGGCAGCATGATGGCCAATATCAGCCAGGTCTGTGGGCTTTCAAGGCGTTACACAAACCACAGCCTGCGTAGTACCGCCGTCCAAATGCTATCATCGGCTGGACTGGAGACCAGGGAAATCATGACCGTCACCGGCCACAGATGTGAGACCAGCCTAAAAAGCTACTGGGCTCCAAGCACCACCGACAGGCAGAGATGGAGCCACATCCTATCAGGTTAGTAAAAGTCTTGCCTAATTTGTTTTCAGTGGGGACTCGTTTGTTTATTTCGCAGAACTCCAGGGTCGAGTCTAATTGTGTGCGCCTTTGCTTGCAGGTGCAGGCCCTTCTAACACACCAGGACCTGTGGTCAAACAGGGAGGAGGAGGAGGAGGAGGAGGAGAAATAAACCAGGACCTCTCCGCGGACGCCGGACCATTCTTCCTTTCGAACTGCACGTTCAATGGCAACGTGCAGTTTAACATCCATAAATAGAGAGAGACAGGACAGCGCAACAATGTTTCGTCGGCGGAGACTGAAGCGCTACAAAGTAGCCAGTCCAAGCATTGGAGTGTTGCTTAGGAACGAACGTTCCGAGGACTACTTTTCGCAGCTGCATTCAGGCTGCATTCGTTTAATAAACCCTTATTTTTTTTCGAAAAAAATGTTTATTTAGTGGCTCTTTTCTCATTTCGGCAGTATAATAAGCCGTATAATAAGCGGGATAATGTATTGTCCACACGTGACTATAGGGTCGGGGGGTTATTCGCCCCGTCGGGAAAATATTTTCCTATAGTCACGTGTGGAC
>NC_085864.1:5556327-5563827 GCF_034702125.1 Engraulis encrasicolus
TACCTGAGTGTGTGAGTGTGTGTGTGTGTGTATGTATGTATATGTGTGTGTACGCGGCACGCACAGTTATGAAGAGTGGACAAGCAATACAACATCAAACGGGGCCAGTGACAAAAAGCCAAAGCCAGAGCAGATTGCTGCAGCATAAGTACAGTGTGCTCTGTACTGGGCTGACAAGAGGGAGGAGCGGGACACTACATTTGGCCATTACTTCTCTTCATGTTCTTTTCTGTTCTATCTCGCCCACACATGCAGCCAGACGCTCTGACTGTCCTAACCCACTTTCTGCCGCTCCGGCAAAGACAGACAGACAGTCGCAAGCATGTGCACGCACGCACGCACGCACGCACGCACGCACGCACGCACGCACGCACGCACGCACGCACGCACGCACGCACGCATGCTATCCCGGTGCTCTCAGGGCACAAGTACATCAGTGAAGATGGAGGAACACACTAAATGCTATCAAGAGCCTCTGGCCTGAAAGCTATTTCGTGACAGA
Source organism: Engraulis encrasicolus (assembly GCF_034702125.1). NCBI lineage: Eukaryota > Metazoa > Chordata > Actinopteri > Clupeiformes > Engraulidae > Engraulis > Engraulis encrasicolus. Next base: position 5,556,830 of record NC_085864.1, read on the forward strand.
GCGCTAAAATACAAAGACATTCAACCCTGTCCTGAAGAGCCTGTTTGGAAAGGGCATTAAGCTCATATACTTTCAAGCCAAAAACACAGAACGGCTGTGCAAATTGTACCAGCTGATTAATTTGTTGTGTTGCTACTTGGCTTCATAATCAAATCAATTCCCCTAAATAAATGTCAACACATCCTTGCTACAGACTGTGGAGCAAGAGGTTCTGAAAATTTACATTTATAACTGCAAAAACACAGTGTGGTAAGATATGTACTGTATGCTGAAATGCCACACACAGACTGTGGGTCACAGAGTAATGCAACTTTTGAATTTAAAATCAATAATGTGCTTCAACATATGCCGCAATGTGTAGTGATGGCAACAGTGTCTGTACACTCCCATAACAATAAAACATAATTTGATTTATCAGAAAACAGAGATGGAGAGAGATAGGGAGAGCGACGCAGGGAGATAGGAAGAGAGAGAGAGAGACCTCGAATTCTGCACTGTTATCCAGACACAAATGTCACATGTGGAACAGAAAAGGAAAAGTGAAGAAAGAGGGAGGATGAGAGGGGAAAAGTACAGGGGTGTAGGAACACACTGTACACAGCAAAGTGGACAGCAACTGCAAGTGACAGAAGGGGAAAAAATGAGAGCAGAGGAGGGTGAGAGCCTTAGCTGTGGAGAGATAGAGAGATACAGAGAGAGCGAGAGAGAGAGCGAGAGAGAATAGAAGAAGAAAAAAAGGAGAGAAAGTGAAAGTGTGAGAGAGAGGAGTAAAAGGAGGGCATGTCAGCTTCCATCAGCCGGGTGGAGAGGGGGTTTCGCAGGCAGCAGCTATTTTCAAAGCTCGAAGGAGCAGGCGGCAGCCGCCATTAAAACCCTGTTAAAACACTTCTGATGTTGTCAGCATGGACGCCCTAGCACAGAGTGGCCAGTGTACACAAAAACACACACACACACACGCACACAGACGTACACACACACACAGACGCGTACACACACTCACACACACTCTCTCTCTTAACGCTAGCTGCCCCCCAGCGCTTCACTGGCACTGTCAATACTGGGAGTCCAGAGGTGCGAGATGGGCACCAACCTAATTCCAGCATCAAACTTTCATGCTCTCTCCCCAGGCTAAGAGAGGAGTGGAGAGGAATGGAGGAGAGAAGAGAAAAGAGGAGGATGGGTGGGTGGATGGTGGGGGTGTAAGTGAAGTGAGAGGGAGAAGATGGACAGAGAGAGGGAGAAAGATGGAAGGACAGCGAGGGAGAGAGAGAGGACAGAGAGAAGAGTGTGTGTGAGAAGTGAGAGGGAGAGTGAGAGCCAGCCTCCCTGCCCGTCCATCAGCTGACCTGAGGCTTTTAAAACCTTTTAAAAACACACCACGCATTGGCTTACACTCAGACGTGTTAAAGACACACATACACACACTTTTCACAGCCCAAATACACACACACACACACACACACACACACACACACACACACACACACACACACACACACACACACACACACACACACACACACACACACACACACACACACACACACACACACACGGTCACACTTTTCACAGTGGTCTGAATGATGGGGCACTGGCTGCCTCTTTACATGGGTGGCATTTCCTGTGTCGCCCCGGTGACCCCTAGAAGCTCTCAGCATCATCATCAGCAGCAGCAGCAGCAGCAGCAGCAGCAGCAGCAGCAGCAGCAGCAGCAGCAGCAGCAGCAGCAGCAGCAGCAGCAGCAGCAGCAGGGCTAGCAGCACTACTGGCATCCTGATTTATTTAATATACCTGCGGCACAGTCTACAGACAGCATTAGGGACAGAGCTGTGGAGAGGAGAGAGGGAGGGAGAGAGGGAGGGAGGGAGGGAGGAGAGGGGGATGGAGTGAAAAGGAAAAATAGATACATGGAGGTGTTAAGGGAACCTCCATTTATTCCAAGGAAGTGTTAAGACACACACACACACACACACACACACACACGCACACACACACACACACACACACACACACACACACACACACACACACACACACACACACACACACACACACACACACACACACACACACACACACACACACACACACACACACACACACACATACACACACACACACATACACACACACACACACACGCACGCACACACATCCTTGATCTACACTGAAGGGAAAACACCTCGGGAGTGAGTGGAGAGTGCTGTTGACTCGCACGCCATTCGTGGCCACGAAGTGAGAGAAAACGTTCAAAATTTCAAGAGGCTGCAAGAGAATGTGATGCAAGTGATGCAAGAAGAGGCGAAGAAAGGCTGACTGACGGACACCACAGAGTGCTTCTGTGTGGACACACCAGGAAAAAACAACTAGGGAAGAGAAAGGGATTTATAGAAAGAGAGCTGGAGAAAAGTAAAGAGTAGGAGGAGAGAATGGGTCAATGGTGGGGGGAGGGAGGGAGGGAGGGAGAGAGAGAGAGAGAGAGAGAGAGAGAGAGAGAGAGAGAGAGAGAGAGAGAGAGAGAGAGAGAGAGAGAGAGAGAGAGAGAGAGATCCAGAGCCGGCTGTAGCCAGGTCAAGTTAAAACCTTCACTCAAGCCCCATATTGAATTTCACCACTAGCCAAACACTACAATGGCTCAGGCTTTGAAGCCCGTGTCTTGAGATTTTGAAATGACAAATCAGTTTTAAAATGCACACTCCGGAGTAAGTATCCATTCGCCAAGAAGCAAATGTATGGCTGTGGAGAGCAGTAGAGAGCAAGCCAAAACTAAGACGTTAACAGTCTGGTCCGACAACCCTCGACCAAATTTAGACCGCCATTATGATGTATTTTACAACAGTATTCGCACTGTACTAGGACCAAAAAAAGGTCTGGGTATTTTGGCCAAGTCTGTTGTGCAGCAGTCTGTAAGAAAACAAAACAAAACAAACCCCAAAAGCGTCGGCCACTAAGAAATGTCAGTCCATTGGAAAACGCTCAGCTTAAGCTCAGCTGTACATAAAGCACAGCCGCTCCAGCAAGAATAGCATGCGGTATAGATCTCCCCCAATGAAGTGTACAAACCAGCTGATGAGATGTGCAGTGAAGACTTGCTGAACGCTGAATGTAGCACAATCGATATAATATGGGCACCTAGTGAGTGCACTCAGGGAGAGAGGGGAAAGGGTCAGAGGAGAAGAGCATCGGCAGAGAGAGAGAGCGAGAGAGAGAGAGAGCGAGAGAGAAAACAGAAAGAGAAAGAGAAAGAGAAAGAGAAAGACAGAAAAACAGAACATAGTAAGAAAGATGGGCAGTGTAAATTTGTGTGTGCCCAAAAGTGACAAGTATGCCATGGAGTGAGAAGGGGAGGGATGAGAACAAACACTCTCACCAAGAATGACAGCCCTCTCTCTGAAAATGACAGAGCTGTCAGTATGAGTGTATGTGTGTGCACGCGGCATGTGTGTGAGTGCGCACGGCCTGTGTGTGTGTGTGTCTGTGTGTGTCTGTGTGTGTGTGTGTGTGTGTGTGTGTGTGTGTGTGTGTGTGTGTGTGTGTGTGTGTGTGTGTGTGTGTGTGTGTGTGTGTGTGTGTGTGTGTGTGTGTGTGTGTAAATCAGGAGGGGAAGAGGAGAGCGGGGATGACAGTGAGATGGCCTCTTCATCTCCTCTGCCAGAGACCAACTCCCTGTGGCACTTAGGTCACTGAGGAGGACTGGACAACACACTCTCCTGGACACACACACACACGCGCACGCGCACGCACACGCACAGAAACAGACACAGACACAGACACACCACACCATATCACTCACACACACACGCACAGAAACAGACACACCACACCACACCAGATCACACACACACACACACACACACACAGACACACACACACACACACACACACACACACACACACACACACACACACACACACACACACACACACACACACACACACACAGCTGAGGCTGCGTGTCTCCAACTGTTCTTGTGAATTGTGGGCATTAGGCTTGTTATATGCTGAGTGGCTAATTAGGTCTGAATGAAGGAGGCCTTGGGGCCCCGCACACTGCATTAACACCCAGCCCTCCACACACACACACACACACACACACACACTGCCATCAAGGCTACATTTCCTCTCCTCCATTTCCTCTCTCCTCCTCTCATCCCCACCTCTTCTCTCGTCTACCTTCATTTCCTGCGTTCTCCCCTCTCCTCTACCTCAATTTTATCCCACATCTACATCCATTATCTCTTTATCTCCTCCTCTGCTCTCCTCAATCTTGATTCTCTCCCTCCTCTCCTCCTTTTCTGCCTCCTCCTCCCCTCCCCATCTTCATTCTCTCCTCTCCTCTCCTCTCCTCTCCTCTCCTCTCCTCTCCTCTCCTCTCCTCTCCTCTCCTCTTCTCTTCTCTTCTCTTCTCCCCTCCCCTCCCCTCCTCTTCTCTTCTCTTCTCTTCTCTTCTCTTCTCTTCTCTTCTCTTCTCTTCTCTTCTCTTCCTCAATTCTTTCCCTCTTCTCCGCAATTCTGCCCTCTCCAGTTTGAGTTTATTGGACTGGACAGTTTCCCTCACCTCCATAACTCAATCTCATGACCGTAGGGGTTTCTGTTCTCGACAAAAGGTTGGTAATATTTTCCAATATGTACCATGTGGTAGTTGTGGTAGGATTGCTGCCCAGTGCAATACAAGAGGAGGAGCTTTGACAGTGTTTAAGTTTCCAGCCTGCTATGTACCCACCTAAACCCCCTTCAAACACCTCCATCTCCCCCTCCCTCTCTCTCTGACCCCAATGTGCTGGTATAGGTGATCTTCCCTTTGGGCACTCTGGAGCGCTCATCACACCACAGGCCAGTGGGGAAAAGCATGGGGTGGGGGAAGTGAATGTGAAGGGACCATAGTGAGTGGAGAGAAAGAGAGGAGCAAAAGAGACCCCAAGGTTCCAACACACACACAATCTTGCACGCACACGCACACGCGCACACACAAATACACACACACACACACACACACACACACACACACACACACACACACACACACACACACACACACACACACACACACACACACACACACACACACACACACACACACACACACACACACACACACACACACACACACACACACACACACACACACACACCCACCCCTTTGAACTGCGTGAGTTTGAGCGAGCCTGGTCCGGGGTGCCAACTGACTATTTTTGACTTTCACCTGGTAACGGAGGAGAGCCACTTTAAACGAACACAGCCCAAGCCCACCACACGACCCTGCTTTACTCTCCTCTTCCCAGGCCTGATCTGATCTCCTCTCCTCCTTTTTCCTCTCCTCTCCTTCTCCCCTCTTCCTTCTCCTCTCATCTCCTTCCCACACTGCCTAGTGGGTGTTGGATGTGGCTGGCTCTCCTCCTCTCCTCTCCTCTCCTTTGCTCTCCTCTCCTCTCCTCTCAGTGCCCTGGTGGGTGCTGATGTGTCGGTTGCCAGTGATGAGGCCAGTCATCATGACCAGCCACTGCGGGCTGAAAGGCATCCTCCTCTCCTCTCCTCTTCTCTACCCTCCTTCCTCCTCTGCTCCCCTACCTCCTCCTTTCTCCTCCTCTCGTCTCTCCTCTACCTTCCTCTCCTCTCCTCCCCTACCGTCTCCTTTCTCCTCCTCTCGTCTCTCCTCTACCCTCCTCTGCTCTCTCCTCTACCTTCCTCTCCTCTCCTCTCTCCTTTCCTCCCCTACCCCCCTTTCTCTCCTCTCCTCTCCTCTCCTCCCCTACCCCCTCTTTTCTCCTCCTCTCCTCTCCTGCTTTTCCACGTCCTCCCCTCTGTCCCTCTGTGCCCTGGTGGGTGCTGGTTGCCAGTGATGAAGCCAGTCATCATGACCAGCCACCGCTGGCTGACAGGCGTCCACATCGCCGGGGAAAATGAGAGAGTGAGCCGGGCGCTTATATTTTTATGGTCACGGCTCTGAATGACAGTGCTGTATTATTTAGGTATAGTGAGTGTGTGTGTCTCTCTCTGTGTGTGTGTGTGTGTGTGTGTGTGTGTGTGTGTGTGTGTGTGTGTGTGTGTGTGTGTGTGTGTGTGTGTGTGTGTGTGTGTGTGTGTGTGTGTGTGTGTGTGTGTGTGTGTGTGTGTGTGTACTGTATATTTCCATAATCATAAGAATGACTGTGCTGTGCTTTTCTTATGCATATGTGTGTACATGTGAGAAGACAGTGAATGTGGTTTCGTGTCTCTGGTTGTTATGCATGACTGTGTGGTATTTGTGGCGAGTGGTTTCTTTATGTGTGTTCTTGATTATATACATGACCACGGAGGACACAGAGACTATTTGAGGAGAGAGTGCTACCGGGAAAGTTAGAGAGTGGCAGAGATGGCAGGAGACGAGACGACATGGCTGTGTGTGTGTGTGTGTGTGTGTGTGTGTGTGTGTGTGTGTGTGTGTGTGTGTGTGTGTGCGTGTGCGTGCGCGTGTGTGTGTGCGTGTGTGCGTGTGTGGTGGGGGAGCAGCATTGATCAATAAGTAAAAGAGCAGTAGTGGGGTTCACCTTTCCACTCCATCACTTCTTCACACATAAGCAACTGATTAGTCCTAACGAGGACTAGAGAGAGAGAGAGAGAGACAGACAGACAGACAGACAGACAGACAGACAGACAGACAGACAGACAGACAGACAGACAGACAGACAGACAGACAGACAGACAGACAGAGAAACAGATAGACACAGAGGCAGAGACACTTTGGATATAATGTATAGTAAACTTTGGAACTTACCTATAGAAGATGGCCATTGAAAGTGATGTGTTGAAGGTGACATGGAAAAAAAGAAGAAAAAAGGTACATTTAGAAAAAAAATCAGATTTGCATACATTTCAGAAAAAGCGAGAAAGAGAGAAAGCATAATGTAGTGATATTTCAAAGCAGTGACCAACACACAAAAAATCATCTAGCATCTAAAAGTCATCTAGTGACGACAAAAGACCATCACTTCACCAGTTCTTCGTTGACACTCACACTT
>NC_085864.1:5571327-5573827 GCF_034702125.1 Engraulis encrasicolus
AGAGAGAGAGAGAGAGAGAGTGTGTGTGCGTGTGTTTCTCCGGTGCTCTGGCAGTGAGCGCTGGCCTGGTGTTGTGTGAGTTAGGGGACTCGGTGCTGAGTGGTGAAAACTTAATGGCTGGGGCCGGTGCCCCCATGCCCTGCCCTGCTCTGCCCTGCCCTGCCCTGCCCTGGCATCTCTCTCTCTGGCTGGGGTGAGGTGGAGGTGGACACGCCATGTCACCCTGCTGGCGTGCCAACGCCAGTCTTGCGGCGAGCGAACCTGTCGGCCTAAACAGCCGCACCATGTTACGGCATTAAGGTTTGATGATAAACGAGAAGACGAAGGATGTCGTAACTCAACCACCTGTCAGTCTTGTACCATAACATGAGCAAGAGTTATTATGGAATCATATGCGCCTAAGGTAAAAGGAAGTATACACGAGTATATAAAGTAGGATAAATATGATTATTACAATATTTAGTAACGTTAATACACTTTTGATGGAGATTTACTGTTCATATGCTTATCCAAACCATACAATTCCTTCCCACTAGCACTATGTTCCACAAATTATACACAATTTTAATAGGCAGGTGTAACAGTGTAGACTGAGGTTACCCCAGAACAGAGCAAGGCAAAGACAAACAGGGGGACAAAGACAAACAGAGAAAGAGCGAACAGGACAGACGGAAAGAAAGACAAAAAAGGAGAAAGACTGGCCAGTCATAGTTCAGGAAAACTTGATTGTAGGCTGTGAGAAGAGGAGAATACAAAAGGAGAGGATTAAGACATGAGATGAAAATTAAGAGTATAGGACAAGAGTAGTGGATGCAAGAGGTTAAGAAAATGGAAGATATGAGTTGAGGAGAGCAGAGGGCAAAGAAAGAGAGGAGGAGGAGGAGAAAGAGAGGGGGAGGCTGGATGGAAGGCGAGGAATGGCAAACAGCAGACAGGAGAGGAGAGAAGAGAAAGGGGGGGAGGGTAGTTGTATGGATGCATGTATGGATGACCAGTCTACTGCCGAAGGGTGATGGACATGGTGAAGCGGGGTGGGGTGGGGGGCTGTGGACTGCTTAATGTCTGGCAGATGACAGATCCCTGAATTCTTGCCTCGCGTCTGCAAGTCGGCAGCCAGTAGCAGCAGCAGTGGCGTCGGCTGAAGCAGCAGCAGCAGCAGCAGCAGCGCCACACAGCCAGGCTTTATCCAGAGCCCAATACTCCTCTCCTCTCCACTCCACTCCCAGGGCCTGGAGCCTGGCGCTCCCAGAGCTGCTGATTACTGTAGAGATGCTGGCAAGGGGATCTAAACCGGCCCATTGAAGAGGCCGTCGCCCCGAGCCGAGATCCCCTAATCTGAAATCATATTTTGCAGCAGCAGCGGCGGTGGTGGTGGCGGCAGCGGGGTGAGGAACAAAGCACGCCCAGTTAGTCTGAGTCTCAACTCTGTCTACTCAATCGCTGGCTAGGCCCGTCAGTCACTCAGCCACTCGTTCAACGTCAGTTTTTTTTGTCGTTTCGTCACTGGGCAACAAAGGCGGCCCTTGCCTGGAGATACGAGGGCCCCTCGCTGGTCTGGCCACTACAACGGGAGGCCCCGCGGGACTTGGCCACGAAGGCACGCCAAGAATGGGGAGCTAAACCACACAGAGACACTTTTTAAAACACACTTTGCACTGGCCCTGACATCCGAGATAAATGCACGCCTTCTTCTTCTTCAACCTTTAATGAAATTCCTCAGTGGGTGTAGAAGGGGAGGGCTGGTGATGTGGGGTGACGTGGGGTAGGGGTCAGGGGGTCTTGATGGCTACTGGTGATGGGGCAACCCTTCGTTCTGTCTCGCCCACTCGTAAGGACACTTGATGATAGTACAGTCAGTGTGTGTGTGTGTGTGTGTGTGTGTGTGTGTGTGTGTGTGTGTGTGTGTGTGGGTGTGTGCGTGCGTAAGTGTGCTTAAGTGTGAGTAAGTCTCTGTGTGTGTGGAGTGTGTGCGTGTGTGTGTTGTGTCTGAGTTTTCATTTGACCCGCTCTCTGCCCACACCCATGGCCTTGACATTTAACTTGTTCTGCTGGCCCTTTTTTCCCATGGACCAAGGGGTGATGTGTCACCGACTGTGTGTCTGTTTGTGTGTAGGAGCGAGAGAGAGAGAGAGAGAGAGAGAGAGAGAGAGAGAGAGAGAGAGAGAGAGAGAGAGAGAGAGAGAGAGAGGAGAGAGAGAGAGAGAGAGAGAGAGAGAGAGAGAGAGAGAGAGAGAGAGAGAGAGAGAGAGAGAGAGAGGGAGAGGGTGAGGGTGAGGGTGAGTGAGTGGGTGAGAAAGAAAAAAAACAACATCAGAGAGAGTGCTAGTGTTCTCACAAAAACTAATTGTGCCGATAATGGTGGTAATTGCATTTTATTAAAATAATGACCAAGGGGACTTCAGTGTGGTAGGGGAGGGGGTGGTCCAGTGGAGTGAAAGGGTGTAGTTCTCCTTCTCTCCCTCTCTCTCTCTTGCTCTCTCTCTCTCTCAGCGTGCTGGTG
>NC_085864.1:5576327-5578827 GCF_034702125.1 Engraulis encrasicolus
ACCCGCCGGAGCCTTGGGTTGAGTGCAGTGTTAGGAATTTAGCATATATTTTACAATGCACCGGGGCAGTGGAGTACACAAAACATGGCGCGAACACGATCCGATGACGTCTAAACCAAACTGTACGTGTGAGTCGGGGGTGGACTCGTTTTGGCCAAGGGCGTTATATGCTAACATGCGTCGAGGTTTGCGCACTGTTGCACATTTTCAGTCATCCCAACAACTAAATGGCTCGGTTTCTGAGCTTTAATTCGAGACTTGGGCTTTGGGTAATAGCTTGGGCTGTTAGAAGAGCGGCATAATGGAACTGGAGCCCTTTTTCGCTGATATATTTGTGATAGTATTCGGTATCCAACATTATCAATTCCCTGCGCTGTGGTTTATCACTAACCACAATTACTTTAATTCTGATAACCATCCGCTGCGATTCAAAGCCACAGAGCGATTTCATTTGTACTGTACTGTACTGTGTGTGTGTGTATGTGTCTGTGTACACACTATGTAGCCTTCTTTCTTTCCACTAAAAGGGGGAAATGCCAGAATCCAAAAAGCCTCCATTAATGGCTCTGAACACGCGGTTTCCGACTGAAACACTTCCAAAGGAGTCGCAATACATACACATTTATACTATTAGCCAACTCTGAGACACCACTGCACTGCACCAAGCTCTGATGGGTCTTAGGAAGCAGCCCTGAGGCGTGCGTGCATGAGTGTGTGTGTGTGTGTGTGTGTGTGTGTGTGTGTGTGTGTGTGTGTGTGTGTGTGTGTGTGTGTGTGTGTGTGTGTGTGTGTGTGTGTGTGTGTGTGTGTGTGTGTGTGTGTGTGTTTATGAGGATTACAGAGAGAGTGAGAGAGAGAGAATGAGAAAGAAAGAAAGAAAAAAGAAAGAATGAAAGAAAGAAAGAAAGAACGAAAGAAAGAAAGAAAGGGAGAGGAGTGAGAGTGAGAGTGAATGTGGGAGTGGATTCCCTGTAATTCAAAGGTGTCCTGAGCCAAAACAACTGGATTTAGCCTGACGCCTCCCCAAGCCACCATTGCTCATCCAACTTTATCTCGGTAAACTTCCCCAACTTTACACACACACACACACACACACACACACACACACACACACACACACACACACACACACACACACACACACACACACACACACACACACACACACACACACACACACACACACACACACACCACACACACACAAACAACACACACACACACACACACACACACACACACACACACACACACACACACACACACACACACACACACACACACACAGAGTAAATCTGTAAATCACTATGCTGGTGTGCACATCTGAAACATATTTTAAAGGGACTGCAGCGCTCTTAACATTTGAATAGAGAATTTCAATTCAACATGAATTTGTTACAGAGAGTCAGGACCAGTATTTCGGTCTTGTTTTTTTCCTTACAGAAAGGAGATGACTCTGTAATGATTGAAAAAGAAGTGGTAACCTTAAATGGCCAACCGCTCAGAGAGAGAGAGAGAGACAGAGACAGACAGAGAGAGAGAGAGAGAGAGAGGGAGAGAGAGAGAGAGAGAGAGAGAGAGAGAGAGAGAGAGAGAGGGAGAGGGAGAGAGAGAGAGAGAGAGAGAGAGAGAGAGAGAGAGAGAGAGAGAGAAGAGCTGGCGCATCACGGGGAGCATAATAACAACATTGCGTCGGCCGCAAGAAAGCCGCACAGAACTCCTAATGCCTCTCTGTCTAAACAAATGCGAGGCGAAGACCTTCACTTAACACCAAACAATCCTCACTGAAAATAAGATACGTGTCCGTCGCGACAATTGAAAAAATACATATAATGACAGCCTGGTCCCCCTGGTTAGTGCCAGCAAGGCTAATTTTAGGCGTGTTGCACAACAAAAAAAGAGAGTGAGAGAGGAGAGAAGAGAAGAGAAGAGAAGAGAGGAGAGGGAGAGAGGAAAAAAAGAAACGAGTGGCTGGGTCAACTGGCATTAAGCTGAGGGGAGATGCAGGCTGTAATTTGTGATCCTTCAGTGGCTTTTGGGTAATTTGGCTCAGGCTTTCATTAGGAAAGTGTTGGCAGCGATGATAAAGCCGGTGTGTGTGTGTGTGTGTGTGTGTGTGTGTGTGTGTGTGTGTGTGTGTGTGTGTGTGTGTGTGTGTGTGTGTGTGTGTGTAAGGAGTGATGATCTGTATGGAGGGACATTGAGGAGTGGATGGTAGAGGAGAGGGCGGGGGTATGGATCTGAGCTGGGGTTAGTTAGTGGGATGGAGGAGTGTAGGAGAGAGGAGAGGAGTGGTGGAGAGGAGAGTAGAGCGGGGTAACCACATGCAAGGCATTAACAGTTCCCTCCATCAATAATTACAGACAGAGGGGTCCGAGTGACTGGGATTTATTTCCCTCCTCCTCCTCCTCCATCTCCTCCTCTCCTCCACCACAGCTGCTTCCCCTCTCCCTTCCCTTCCTCTCGCCCCTCACTACACACAGACGGCGCTGACAGTATC
>NC_085864.1:5583827-5586327 GCF_034702125.1 Engraulis encrasicolus
TAAAAAAAAAAAAAAAATGGCTTTAGAACTCATGTATTGGACATCTCATTAGTATCACTGTGGAAATAGGATTTCTGAAGTAGAAAAAAAAACAAATAAATAAAATACAAATAAATGCGATATGAATATAATAAAATAACTGTTGCCATTCAGAATTCTTTAACCTTTTAAACTCCACCTCCTTTCAACGGACATTTGCGCCACATCCAGTCAGAGTGAAGCGAGCAGAGGGAAGTCAGTAAATTCGGCTTGAGTGTATTTGGAGCCCAATACATCACTCAAGAAGCTGTTGGCTCTAAATTCTAGTAGTCCGGCTCAATGAATATCATATGTACTCTTGAAAAACGCTGGCAGAATCTACACAGACACACTCAAAGACACACACATGCACACATATGCGCGCGCACACACACGCAAAGCACACACGCACACACACCCTGTCAGCCTTTTGCTCCCACAGAACTGGCCCGATGCTTCAGACACGGACACACACGAGATATGCATTATGCTTGCCACCGGGAATTTAGCCCCATGGTTTTTTACAGCCTGCGTACGCACACACTACTCTTATTCAGGGCAAAACAGGGGAAGAGAGATAGATAGAGAGGAGGGAGAGTGGGAAAGAGGAAGGAAGAAAGACAGCCAAAATTGGAGAGAGAGAAAGTGGAGGAGAGAGAGAGAGAGCGACAGGGAAAGTGAGGGAGAATGAGACAGAGGGAGTGAGAGTAGAGGGAAAGAGAAGGAGAGAGAAAAATGGGAGTGAGGGAGGGAGGGAGGGAGTGAGGGAGGGAGAAACGTCTCCGCAAATAGAGAGAGCCTTTTTAGGAAGCAATTGCACATTTTAGACTTTAAATTGAGCTAATGTAATGCAATACCCACACTAGGACCCTTAAATGAGCCGCGTATCTGATGGACAGCAGGGAGGAAGGGGGAAGAGGGTCATCAATTCTTATTTAGGGCCCGCGCTCTGCTCTGCTCCGCTCTGCTCCATACACCCGCTTCTCCTTCCGCTGGCCCATTATTACAATAAATTGACCTGCGTTTGCCATTTGCTTCTTCGGTGGGAGTCGTCGCGGCTTCCCCTACCCATGTCCCAGAGGCTCAATTTTTAAAACAAAACCCTGGAAACATTAAAGCAACGTGGTGTGTGTACTTACGTGTATGTGTGTTTGTATACTGTAAATGCATTTATGTAACAGTGTGTGTGTGTGTGTGTGTGTGTGTGTGTGTGTGTGTGTGTGTGTGTGTGTGTGTGTGTGTGTGTGTGTGTGTGTGTGTGTGTGTGTGTGTGTGTGTGTGTGTTAAAGGGAGAATATATGCAATATAAAGCGTTTTTGCTATAAAGAAATAAAGAATAATAAGAATGCACAGCTCTCACTTTCAACTTTCAGCTTCCAGCTTTCGCCAACCTGAGTGTGGGTTTTCGTGGATGACCCGAGTCCGAGTGAGCACCAATACCTCCAACACAGAGAAAGGGTAGGATTTTAAAAATAAACAAGGAGCGAGTGTGTGCGTAAATATCAATAAACACCATTCTTCCGTCTCGGAAGCTTCCTGCTTTATTTGATTAAGAAGGGTGAAAAACAGAGCAAGTCATGCTTGTTGCTTTTCTCCCTCCTTCCTCTCTCTATCCCTTTCTCTGCCTCTACCCCCTGCCTCCCTCCCTTTCTCCATCCCTCCAACCCCTATCCCTCTCTCCCTTCTGCAATCTTCTCCCGGTCTCCTTAATGGGAATCGGAAGTTTGAGTGGAGCGGAGCTGGCTGCCTAGCCCCGGCCTCACCTCCCCATCTGGAAGGGAACTGGCCAGCCTTGGGGCTACACTTCCCAACCCTTTCCCAGCTGCCTGCCGGGGGATCGGGGCCCTTTCTCTTACCCTCTCTCTCTCCTCTTCTTTCTCTCTCTCTCTCTCTCTTTCTTTCTCTTCCTCCCTCTCTCTCTCCCTCATGTTTTTTGTGGACTTTCTCTCTCTTCACTCCATCCTCTGTCTCTCTCTCTCTCTCTCTGTCTCTCTGTCTCTCTCTCTCTCTCTCTCTCTCTCGTGCAGGAATATTTTGTTATAAATGATTGCCATTTCCTCCACCAGCTGCTGACCCCGCTCCTGTCCCTGACTGAACGGGGGCATGGTTCTCATTTTTTGGTTGTGTGTGTGTGTGTGTATTTGAGTGTGTGTGTGTACTTTTTTATTTTTATAATTGCACAAGATTGTGCACGAGTGAGTGAGTGAGTGAGTGAGTGAGTGAGTGAGTGAGTGAGTGAGTGAGTGAGTAGGATCGAGAGAATAGGACCATCACGGCGAATAGCTGCAACAGTGGCACTGACTCTTGCTCCAGCCAGAAAGCTACACTAACAGCTAGGGTACACTAGCTAGGATACCTCTACTAGCAACTCTGCTTGGGTCCTTGTACCCTGTTTGGTCAGTGGACACTGCATGCTGAGTGTTTTTTTTCTGTCTGTTGTGCATATGCATGTGTCTGTAGGTATCAATGTGTGTATATGTCT